>NW_013665616.1:2235661-2249847 GCF_000517525.1 Limulus polyphemus
ATATATATATATATATATATATATATATATATATATGCGGAAAAAGTAAAACGTATATACAACAAATTCTTCACACTATAGAGATTATAGGCATATCTTGTCCTCTTATTCTTGTCAAAAGTCCACTTAGGCCTATTCAATTACTTTAGAATTTCAGTTGACAAACCGAACTATTTTCTCTATCACTATCGCACTAGTATTCTGTGTGTGATTCACTTACAATTGTGGTGCGAGTTATCGTAATCGTTCGGTCTTCTTTCTTCTAAATATCCTCTGTTCCTTTTGTCAAAGTGCACTCAGGCTGATTCAGTCACTTATTATTCTTATCTCCCTTTCTACCGTTAGTCTTACTCTAACGTATTAATCGTTAGACCTATCACTTGTACGATAGATGCAGATTCTCAACAATCAGTATAATTTTTCATGAGTTATGGAACAAAGTAGTTTGTTTTGTTTATTGCGAAGCTACAGAGGTTATGTGCTACCATTCCCAATTTTGAACTGCCGACCAGAGGGATATCAACCAGTCAACAGCACCTGCCACTAACTCTTGAGCTACTTTTTTTACTAACGAATAGTGGAAGTGACCATCACATACAACACCCCCACACTGAAAGGGTAAACATGTTTGGCACCTAGTTTCTATCCCGCAATAGCTAGTTAAGCATCCAAACCACCAAACAATGCTTGGCTGGACGAAAGACAGTCACTGTCTACTTGCTTTAGCTTTAGCTATAAAATAATTTTTAAAAAGTTTTTGTTTTGTTTTTATAGTTTCTATGCAGGTTTAGCATAAACATATGGTCCAGAAAGTCGTCGATGTTGCCCTATTCTAGTTTCTTTGTTTTCTATAGTAGATAACGTCTATTCTGCTCGATAGGATGTTGCAGTAATGTATAGCATTCGGTTGAAAGGACTAACAACTGTAATATCTTTTGCTGGCCAATGTGGTATTGTCCAAAATTAACAGCCGGCCAGTTCTGTAAGATAACAAAGATTACTAGGTGACTCTTTCGACTGGACAAAGAAACTGAGCTTATCCACGAAAAGTTAATCGAATAATATATGCTCTAGCCTCCCTAATTTTTGTAGTGATAGACTAGAGGGAAGGCAGCTAGTTAACATCATCCACCGCCAATTCTTACGCTACTCCTTACCAATGAATAATGGAATGGACAGAAACGGAACTAGGCGGGGTAGACGGGGCAATCCCCTGGGCCCGCGATGCCTGGGGACCTGATCTGGTCTTTTCTTCTGAAAAAAGGGGCCCCGATCATTTCTTTGCCCCCGGGCTCCTGAACTGCTTGTTCTGCCACTGGGGATGGACAATCACATTATAATATTCCCACGGCTGAAAGAGCAAGCTCTCGTTCCTCATGTTGCGATCGAATATCTTAACCATCAGACCATGCCAAAATCGTCAAATGAAAATTGTACTTGAAAATCACTGTGCTTTAGTTATATAGAGATCAATCCTAAAACTGACAGCCTTTCGCTTGATGCTGAGATCGACAGGAGGATTGGAAAGGCAACCACGATGCTTGCTCACCTTACGCCAAGAGTGTGGACAAACGCTAAGCTGACCGTGAAGACGAAGATGTCTGTGTACAGCGCCTGTGTTCTCAGCACCCTTCTATATGGCAGCGAGACATGGACTACTTATGCCAGCCAAGAGAAAAGACTGAATATCTTCCACCTCAGAAGCCTGCGATGCATACTTGGTATCTCCTGGCAAGACAAGGTAACTAACACCGATGTCTTGTCTCGTACGAACCAATCTACCATGTACACTCTGTTACGACAGCGCCGGTTGCGCTGGATAGGCCACGTGCGCCGTACGAAGGATGTCCGAATCCCAAAAGACATCCTCTACGCAGAGCTTGCCGAAGGACAGAGAGGCATCGGCAGCCCGCAGCTGAGATACAAGGATATTTGCAAAAGAGACATGAAGATGCTCAACATCAACACCGAAACTTGGGAGGACCTCGCTGCCGATCGCGCCGACTGTAGAGACACTCTCCGTAAACAGCTGAAGATCGGTGAAGAGGAATTGACGGTGGCGGCAGAAGAGAAGCGAGTGCATCAAAAGGAACAGGCAGCCAACAGACCAGCGTCAACGCACATATGTGTCCTCTGCAACCCGGACTGTCACTCTCGTGTCGGTCTCCTTAGTCACAAGAGACGCTGCTCCAGACGAGCGGTCAACATGAGCTAACAATGGACGGATGCTTATCCATGGTCAAACCTGGCCGAAGGAGGCCTACAGAATCCTTATAGCAACGTTTCTCAACCGGGGGTTCGAGAGATAATTCTGAGGGACTTGCGAAAATTTTTGGAAATGGCGTTATTTTTATTTTCCTGATTCTACAGTTTTTACCAATATTTTAATTCATTAAAATATTTACTGAAGAAAATAGGAACTAACTGCGTTGTATAGATTCAGATTTTATTGTAAACGTGTTACATACTACGTGTTACAGAAACTTTTTATATTCAATAAATTCAACATGTTCAAAAGTTATTTCATTTTACAAAATTCATCACTGCTTAAAATGGGTTCGCTGCGAAAACTATTATTACTCAAGGGTTTCGCGAAGAGAAAAAGGATGGAAACCGCTGCCTTAGAGAGTGAAAGCTATGGGACTAAGCACAACGTATTAGCCATTTGACTGGGATTCTGTCTGCACGAGTACGTACACTGCATATTCTTTTTTGTTTGTGTGATGATAAGGATTGTGTTAATTTTTGTTAAATTCGTCCATTCTCGTTATTTCACATATACTAGGAAAACTCGGTTAAGTTATCAGATTCAGATTACTCTTTTTGTGTCCTGAGCAAATCCGTTATTATTAGCGGATTAACCTACTTGAAAACAAAGAAGAAAAAACTGTCGTTAGGTAAAAAAAAATTGGTTAATTTTATTGTTTAGTGTTTGTAGTCTAATGATGTTCGGAAAACATTTTTATTGCTAATATTTTACATGGTTAACATGAAAATTAGTATAAGCTTCAGATAGTATGCAACATGTTTGTGATATTTTCAGGTAAAATGATTTTCCGAAAGCGTCTTTGCAAGGAATAAAGGGTTGGTTGGTTTGTAGTTAAGCACAAAGCTACACAATGAGCTATCTGTGCTCTGCCCACCACGAGTATCGAAATCCGGTTTCTAGCGTTGGTAAGTCCGCATACATACCACTGTGCCAGTGGGGGGGGGGGGGCGGAATAAAGGGACTAGACACAAAGTGTGATGCACAATGAAAACAGTTTTTATTATAACAAAAATCAACAGCATGTACACTTCATCTTATGAGATTTATTTTCAAGCTGACTGATCCACTCAAGATGATGTTTCAAACTAACCCAGTTGAAAGCTTGTACCAGACTGACTAAATATCATGTTACTTAGGTGAATTGGTGACATCAGACATACCCAGAGTGACTAGCATTTTTATGTGACTGGTCATTCCCATTTAAACCCTTGGGAGATTGTAACTTCGAAATATCACCTGAGCTACCATTGGAAGACACTGTTGTCAACCTTCGTGCACAAGGTACAGCTTCACAGTCATACCTGTAACGAATTTGTTGTTATATATTTATTTTAATGTCAACGTTTGTTTGGATTGAGTTTATATTTTAAAACATGCGTAGATTATAGTGTTAAATATGTATTGCGAAACTCCCGTCTATTCTCCAAAGTTGTAGAAGATTCTCGAGAGTAAGAATCAACAATATACATATATGTACGTAAACGATTACATATAGCTCAGTATTGTTATGTAATCTGAATTTTCTAGAAAACCTTCCCACGCCGATAAATACAACCAACGCGATGCACTGAAGAGTGTCTATTAGTAGATCGCTCAGTTAGTCAAACAATGAGAACCTGTCACATTGCTATATATGAAATCTTCAATTTTTCTTTCAACCAATATACAATTATCCTGTTCACGATGCATAGAGAACGTAGATTTATTATTTGTCATTTTAGAGCAAATGCCAAGAGCAGAGTATTTGTTTCTGGATCTTGTAAAACTGAGGACTTATTTTTCGAGTGAAAAGAATCTGTCTGCACCTGAATACGATTTAATATACAATAAATGCACCATTTCTACAGACACACCTAAGCACGTGTATATTAGCTTTCCACCTAAGCAATGTATATCATCTACATAAGGTGACAAATTCTCTGAGGGACCTCTAATTTTATCCTTGATAGTTTGATTCTCGTTTGGGTTGAAACATTTGTGAAAGCCAGACACATTAAAGGACATATCCTCTTCATCTTGACAACAGATACTTGTGGCTGGCAAAAACAAAACATTTCTATCTCTGTCTTGGCTAACACACATCTGAGACACCCACAACATGAGGGTCATGAATTGTTGTTGGCGCCCAGTGAATTTTTTTTATTATTGTTTAGTTTTGTTATAATAAGAGTTAAAGACAAACGATTGTAGGAAGTTTTGTTAATAGTTCATTGATGTTGAGACTATCGAACGTCACGTGTAATACATTAACGTCGAGAATATAGAAGGCGAGCATACGATTAAGTGATAAGGATATAAATAGTGTGAGACGAGTGGAAGCAGCAGACAGACAACAGCAGTAGAGAATAAAGTTACAACAAGGAAACTTTCAGCCGTGGGAATATTATAATGTGATGGTCCATCCCCATTGACAGAACAAGCAGTTCAAGAACCCGGGGGCAAAGAAATGATCGGGGCCCCTTTTTTCAGAAGAAAAGACCACACCAGGTCCCCAGACATCGCGGGCCCGGGGGATTGACCCGTCTACCCCGCCTAGTTCCGTTTCTGTCCATTCCATTATTCATTGGTAAGGAGTAGTGTAAGAATTGGCGGTGGGTGATGTTAACTAGCTGCCTTCCCTCTAGTCTATCACTTCGAAAATTAGGGAGGCTAGAGCATATATTATTCGACTAACTTTTCGCGGATAAGCTCAGTTTCTTTGTCCAGTCGAAAGAGTCACCTGGTAATCTTTGTTATCTTACAGAATTGGCCGGCTGTTAATTTTGGACAATACCACATTGGCCAGCAAAAGATATTACAGTTGTTAGTCAATTCAATCGGATGCTATACATTACTGCAACATCCTCTCGAGCAGAATAGACGTTATCTACTATAGAAAACAAAGAAACTGGAATATGGCAACATCGACGACTTTCTGGACCATATGCTTATGCTAAACCTGCATAGAAACTATAAAAACAAAACAAAAACTTTTTAAAAATTATTTTATAGTTAAAGCTAAAGCAAGTAGACAGTGACTGTCTTTCGTCCAGCCTAGCATGGTTTGGTGGTTTGGATGCTTAACTAGCTATCGCGGGATAGAAACTAGGTGCCAAACATGTTTACCCTTTCAGTGTGGGGGTGTTGTATGTGATGGTCACTTCCACTATTCGTTAGTAAAAAAAGTTGCTCAAGGGTTAGTGGCAGGTGCTGTTGACTGGTTGACATCACTCTGGTCGGCAGTTCAAAATTGGGAATGGTAGCACATAACCTTTGTAGCTTCACAATAAACAAAACAAACTATTTTGTTCCATAACTCATGAAAAATTATACTGATTGTTGAGAATCTGCATCAGGAGTACATAGAATTATTGAAATTGTGTTTTATGCATGCTATACCTCTTTCTTGATTTTACACATTTCTTTTGACTTTTCTTCTAGTCAAGTTTAGTTTCAAAATTCTATTAAAATTTTATAGTTGTTTTCTTAGTGCAGAACTACATAATGGGATACATGCACTCCGTCCACCGTAAAGAATCGAATTCCGGACTTTAGCGTTTTAATTCTCTAAGCTTACTAATGATCAATCAGAGGGGTTCATCAAAATAACCTCTCTGGTGGCACATTAGTAAAGTTGCAGGCTTAAAACACTAAGATTTGGGTTCCGATACACGCTATAGGTAGAGCATAGATAATCCATTGTGTAGCTTTACGCTTAACAACAAACAAACAGTAAAATAAATGAATAAAAAAAGAACTAGAAAGGCACTCAGTAAAGCGCCTACCCCCGCCACGAAACGTTGGTCATATTCCGCCCTCAATAGTGTGAAGAATTAGTCCCTATGTTAACAGATAAGGATTTACTGGATTTTTGTGACCTTAATCCTCCAAAAACTAATAATTTCTAAGTTGATCATAATCCAAATGTATACCAACTTTCGTCTAAATCCATTCAGCAGTTTTTGAAAATTCTTGCTGACAAACCCATACATACATACACACACACACACACACACACACAGGGATGAAAACATAACCTCTGTCAACCTTCAGTGGCGAAGATAACTAACCATCCTTGCTGTTTCGTAATAATAAAAGAGAAGACAAATTCCCCAATAATACCTTTATCTAACTTATAATTTTGTTTACTTGTACAATAATTATTAATGAATCATTTCACAATAACTTTCATTTTACCTTGAAAACAAAAACAATATTTATGTTACTTAAAATTCGTCTTATAAATTTGAATTCCCAATAATCCTGTCTGGCTTTCTGAGTAAGAGACAAAGGATGTTGCTTCATTGTCTTTTTAAAATAAAAAACACGTTTGACTGTTTTAAACACTAGTATATGAATTATATCATTATGGCAGTCATTATTTTTAGGAATGGTGTTTCTTTTTAATAATAATAACTCTTTCATACTATGCAATAATTAAGTATCACTCCTCTCCAATATAAAGCCTGTGCTAATAATAGTCATTTAGTCATCCACGCCTTCCACTTTTTTTGAGTTCACTGTTGGGAATACCTTTTGAAATCCATTATTACTTAGACTAGACACACACCTAATAATAATAGAAATGGTTTTTCCCCGTGATGAATTATTCTTACTCGCATGAAGTTCTTCTGTCCCAATCATTAGTCAAAACTGTTTGTCTAAAATCTGCTTGGATCACTTTACCTCTTTCTTAATTTTACATCATGCTATACTTTTCTTCTGGCCAAGTTTTATTTCAAATTCCTTTAAATGTTGTAGTTATTTTTTTACTGCAAAGCTACACAATGGGCTATATGCGCTTTGTCCACCGCATGGAATCGAATTCCGAATTTTAGCCTTGTAATTTTGTAAGCTTACCAGTCACCAACCAAAGGGCTTCATTAAAATAATCCCTCCACCGGTGGCACATTGGTAAGTCTGCAAGCTTAAAACTCTAAAATGTGGGTTTCGGTGTGGGTCATACGTAAATATATTTATACTAAATGTTTTGGTCACGATAAGATTTCAGATCAGGAATTCAGTTTAGAAATGAAGCATTACATTCCTGGAGGGTTTGAAGAGGAATATTTCACTATTCTTTAATAAGGATTGGCTTTTTTTTTGTTATGGTATTAAAGTCTGGTTTCAAAAATACTCGATTACGGTTTGAGGGTGATTAGACAGGTCACGGTAGATGACTAGAAGTTTTATTTAGTTCAACAACCCATCAGAATTTAGATGCACTGTCATCACGAAAGACATTGTAATTGTGAGGATAAAAGTGCTGAATCAAGGTTTTGTGTGTTTACATTTCTGTCTTACTTCCAATTTATTTCAGTAGCTTGGATATAGAATACATTTCGTAGCAATATTTTGAATGTAAAAACTTTTATCTAAACACATACATTAAAGAAAAAAAGGGTAAAAGAACTCCGGTAAGTAACTAAAATAAACAAAATTACAAGTACCAAGTTAAGTAAGATACTATTAAAAAAAATAATAATTATTTTGATGAGTAGGTTTCAGGACTTTAATGGACTGAAACTGCCCGTTCAAAGGAATGGAGACGACGTTTCGGCTTCTATACTGAGTCCTCAGTACAGAAGCCGAAGCGTCATCTCCTTCTCTTTCAATAGAAAGTTGCAGTCCATTTAAGTTCTCAAACCCACTCTGTCTGCTCTGCCTAAAGTTCCACTGAAACAACATTTTGATGAGTGTTGATAATACACACAAATGACAATTATAAAAATTGTTAACCCTGAAATTGGTGACTTTTTTAATACTATTTATAGTTTCAAATACTTTAATTTTTCCGTACTGATACCTAGTTTACTACCAAGGATATGCAACATTATAAAACTATACAATTTGAGTTTAAAATTCGAAAATGTAAGGAGTAATGCAAAAACTGAAAAAGAATATGTATATTTATAAGCCGATGAGCCAAGAAAATCTACAATGGAATGTAACTAGCTGCCCTTGTTCGTCGATATCACATTTTCCACTAACACATAATACTTCTCGATGGTCTGCACTCCATTCATTTTAGATGCTTCTTTTATAGGGTTAAATAGTATTATGAAATCAAAGGCATTTACATTTTTTATGGAATATGTTACTTGCTATTGTTTTGAGGAAACATTAGTCTCCAATTATCCTGATTCCAAAGCTGTATGATTGCTTCGCATTTGATTTATAAACATTGAAGTGCAATGGAATTCAAATTATTCCAATCTTTATTTCAAAATAACTTTTCCTTCCTTGTATTAGTTAGTTAACAAACAACGATTGGCAAGCACAATAATATTCATTGTAAAAAAGGTACTTCACGTTTCGAAGGTACCTGGGTATATTCTGTCGAAATTGGTAATATATTTTCACGTTTCGAAGGTACCTGGATATATTCTGTCGAAATTGGTAATATATTTTCTCTAAAAGTATTATTGTGCTTGTAAATCGTTGTTTGTTAATTTACTATCGTATTAGCACAATGTGCTTTCCTAAACAAGTATTATCTTTCTTGTTTTATCCATTTTAGTATTTATTTTCTCCATAATGCTTTTCTTCATGAATAGATTTGGGTATGGAGTTTCTTTACAAACATTCATAAATAACCTTCTCCACGTTGATAGTTGTCTTGGTGTTGTAAACCATCCCACTTCTTCATATATATAAATGTCAAATACACTTCCAGTTTTTTTTTCAATACTATAATAGCTTTCATTATCAGTCTCACTTTCATAGGAATTTGTACCATTAGAATTTCCATTAATAAATAAACAATCTTTACTTTCAATACCGGATGTCATACAGTAATCACTACTATGCCCATAGTCATATTTAAAATTCTTGGCCCGGCATAGCCAGGTGGTTAAGGCACTCGACTCGCAATCTGAGGGTCGTGGGTTCGAATCCCCGTCACACCAAACATGCTCGCCATTTCAGCCAGTCAATCGTTGGTAAAAGAGTGGCCCAAGAGTTTGCGGTGGGTGGTGATGACTAGCTGCCTTCCCTCTGGTCTTAAATTGCTAAATTAGGGACGGCTAGCGCAGAAATTCAAAAACAAACAAATTTAAAATTCTTAATAGCTTTGCCACCATAATTTTGTAATTCTTTAAATAGCTGAAAACCTTGGGTTAATAAAACTTTATATTTTAACGTGTCACTTCATCTTGTAGCTTTCTGTTTATGACAGTCAAGAACTCCAGCCTTAGTCACGTTATATATCGTTCAACTAATCGTTTCCAAGACTTTCAACAAAGTTTTAGTCATTAATACACGCGCTAATCACGTGACATTAAAGATTGCCAAAAAATTAGACGTATGCTTAAAACTGCTCCTTCCTGGGATATGAAGTCCTGTAAACAATTCTATTACACACACACACACACACACACAACAAAAAACTTTGCTATATTTAACATTAAAGTACATCTTAACGATTATAATCATTAATGTTTAAAAATACAGACATTACAATGATTAAATAATTAATTGAATGTGTGAAACAGTGTACAATTCAAAGTTTTATTTAACAAAACAAAATATTCCTACTTTACTCATTTATTATGCCCAAACTGTCCAGTAACCAAATCTTTTCGGTGGTTTTCTTTTCTATAGCTTATGATACGAAGATGTGATTGACATTTTATCCTTCACTGTCTTGTCACGAAAGAGGGGGGGGGGGGTCTCTTTAGGTAGGTGATCGAGGGAATCTACTGGTGATTCGTTACTTGACGATACATTGGAAGTGATTTCGACAGGAATTTTGGACTCATCAGCAGATTGACTCTGATGAACACTTCTCAGAAGCTAACCAGTTTGGCATTCTCCCAAAGATGATAATGATAGATGAACTGTGGTAATACAATGATATACCAAGCTTACAACCATTCAATCTTCGCAAGAACGAAAGATTCGTTGATCTAATATACAGAAAAACACGTGTAGCGATTTGTTGCAAGTAAACTAATAATAATAATAATAATACACGGCGTTGCAGTCTGAATTAAATTAAATGCTTTATTGGTGATTGAAATGCTGGTCATCTGTAGTATTAGTAGAACTATTGCTTTACAGAATAATGAAAATTAAATACAAATGGGGATAAAATGTAGAGTTAGATTAGATTAAACGAAGTTAACTAGAAATTGAAATTAATTTAAAATAAAATGGGCATGATCAACAGGTAGAAAGCACAGTAAAATAAAGATGGGGCTTTTACAGAGAGTCTTAACTCACATAAGATCAGTAAACGAACTATTCCACTAAAAAGCCAGAACAAATTTGATCTGAAAGCTTCAAAACTGCACAATATACATTCTTTCTGTAACTGACTAATCAGAAAAAAGGGCACTTAAATACTTAAATATCCCTTCTTCGCGTAAAAATTGCAAGATATCCCTATACACAATGTCAAATAAGTCTCAATGCAACTATCCTATTCTAAACAACAACTTCATTGACTGGTCAAGCTACAAAAAGTAATAGTATACGCCTTATATGTACATTTAGTACAAAAAATATCAGTGGTTCATGTTTTTGTGTTGGCCATTGGAAGTTAACCTACAGTACAAGAAAATAAATATACTCTTTACCACGGTCATACAAAAAAAAACAAAAAACTATAAATATGAATTAGCATGTAATAATTCAAATATAAACCTAATATAGTTAATTGATTTTCATGAGGACTGGAGATTCGTGGACTAAGTGACGTATACAAATACGGCACAACTTACTCTCTTATTGTGTGTATATTTCGTATCTCTGGAATATGTGAAATATGTATATATATATATATATATAAGTTATAGTCCGGAACTTGCTAAATCCAGTTAAGGGGTTATATGCTGAACTCAGCTTGAGTCATTAGTTTATTTTTTCTGTAGAAGATTCGATCACGGAGGTTATCTACACTTTTAAGGGATAGTTGTATCCTGCTTTATCTTGTGGATGTAAGACTGCTTTGTGACTGTTACGTGGGACATACATCTTGTGGATGTAAGACTGCTTTGTGACTGTTGTATCCTACTTTATCTTGTGGATGTAAGACTGCTTTGTGACTGTTGTGTCCTACTTTATCTTGTGGATGTAATCCAGTTTCATGATTGGTCAGCTATACAGAAAATGTGCTTTTCGAATGCAATTTTGGTGGTCTCAGACAGAATCTTTTCGATCTTGTGTTTGAGATAGACAAGATTCACTACTGAAGTTCTTTCTGTCTTTGTTTTCCTACTACCCTTGCTGCTGATCATATGTATCTATCATGATCAATGAAAGTTCATTCTTATTTTCTTTATTTAAATACAGCTTAACTTTTTACTTTTATTATTTCATCTCACTTTACAATGGTTCTTTCCACCTGACATTCAGACATCCTTCAGTTCATTTCCAATAATAAAGCATTTTATATTTACTCCAAACTTATTTACCATACATTACCTCTTTCTTTCACCTCTACAAATCATAATACCTGTCCTTCCACATACTAGGTCCTCCAGTTTCTACTTGTTGCGGTTGTCGGGTAACCGTGTGCTTAATTTATCCTTGATTACCACACTGGTATGCAGGACAAATATAGTGATTTATTGTAGATGGAAAGAAAGAGACAAGACACGATAAGAAGTTGAAATGAACTCTTTATTTATTTACTGAAAATAAAAAGAAGTGTGTATAATTCAAAGCGCAATTAATGTATTGTAGCTAAGAAAATGAAGTTAAACTAAAAATAAAGATAAACTTATCTGAATAGAAAAGTAAATTAAGAAAAATTTAAATAAATGAAAAGAAAACCATTAATTACAACAATATTTCTTTTGAAAATAAACTGAGATTGCTTGGCTATTGGATTAAAAGCACACTATCAACAACAGGGTCCGAAATGCTCCAAATTTCTAACCGGTCCTTCACAAAAAATTCTAATTGGTCCTTATGAGGTTTAATTGGTATTCTTCAAGAACATGTATATATACATGTGTGTGTGAGAGAGAGAGAACTTGTTAAAAAAAGATACAATTGCGAATATGTACGTTCTTATAAGTGTAACATTAAACAAAACTATTTAACTGAATACAACAGTTTTTGATCATATTACTGTTGAAATTTACATAATCTTTATATCAATCCAGATAAACACAAAAATAATGTGACTTGAGATTACTATTTTAATCCTGACGAAAAGGCAAGGTATTTCTCCATAGAGATATTAATATTTGTTACACTTTGTTTGGATCGATTCTGACATTCACATATTCCAAGACGTCATAGAGATCTCTCATAATGTCTAAAAATAGATTAGGGATTCCTAGAAAGCGAGAGGCTCCATTTGGGACATTGCAGTAAAGAAGGTACTTTCATAAGACGAAACACAACTATGGTTTTAGAAAAAAAAAGTATAAAAATACACATTTGATGACAAGGTAAAGTAGGGAAAATGCTTAAAATTCTAAATGTCCTGTTGGGCCTCCTAACTAAGAAGGACCAACTAAGCGACTCGAATTTCTGACCCTGATAAGTAGGTCATGAAACGAAGACAAGACTTCACAAGGAAGTCTTGGATCTTCTTCCAAGTGAGAAATTAATCTGCTTGAAAATACCAAAATTACATTTACAGGTCACTTTTTTCTCTGTAGCTGACCAATCAGAAAATTGAAAGAACTCGTTAGAATAAGAATGATAAGTGCGAGTTTTCACTACACAGTAGACACTTTCTTCGTATTCTCCTCTGGTGGTATAAAGGAAGATATCAACGTCTCAACTAATTTGTCTATAACTATTTGAGCCGATGTTTCAGTCAGTGTACATGGTTAAAGTAACTTATTATTCACCAGGATGTAATTACTACAATTATTGGTTTCAAGAGGGAATCCAACAATATCCAAGGCTATTCTTTGGAATAGATATCCTAAAACTTGCTGACAGATTTTATGACACAGACGATTATTTCTCTGAGCCGCAAGGCAGTGTAGCGTTCACAACACTATCTACATTTCGACAAGAGAGTGTCCAGTAAAACAAATTCTTCAGGTCAGCTGTAACCTGAGACACTTCCTGGTGTCCTCCAAAAGTGTTTCATGTAATGTTCAGAGGATTTCAGGACCGCTAATTGTATCACAGTGTGTAGCGACTGTCAAAGGTTACTTGTTTCCATACTACATTAACTGGTCTGTGATGGTCACGATTCACGTTTCTGCATGACAAGTAGCACCCAAGCTTAGTCCTACATCTTTAACTGGACTTCTTGTAGCTCCTCTTTCGTTGTATTTGGTATCCAAGTGTCGGTGGATTTTTCACTACTTGTACGTCTTGTTGTTAAGGTTTCGACTTTAGGTTTCACAGTAGCTTTATGCTCAAGGCTCAGACATTATACAAACCAACAAACTTACCTACTAGTGAGAAAATCCATCTTCATTATCATGTCAGTGTTGTGCAGTGAAATGCAGACGAGTGTAGGAAGTTTTGTTAATAATTCATTGACGTCGAAAATATAGAAGGCGGAGAGACAATTAAGTGATAAAGATATAAATAGCGTGAGACCAGCGGGAAGCAACAGACAGACAAAAACAGAAATATAATAGCAAAAGAGAATAAAGTTGGTGTGAAGTTAACTACCGTAGAAGCGATAGGCATAATGTTTAATATGTTAGAGTGAAACTAACAGTAGAAAAGAAGATAAGAAAAATAATTTTATTCCGTCAAAGCGTGGTTCTAAAGTAATTAAATCAGCGTGAGTGCACTTTGACAAAAAAGAGCAGAGGATCTTCAAAAGAAAGAAGACCAAACGATTGCGGTAACTCGCGCCACAATTGTAAGTGAATCACAGAGAATACTAGTCCGATAGAAATAGAGAAGATAGTTCGGCTTGTCGACTAAAATTCTAAAGTAATTGAATAGGCCTAAGTTTATATTTGATAGGAAGAAGAGAACTACATGTTACATATCTGCTTGTTTGTTT
>NW_013665617.1:0-20957 GCF_000517525.1 Limulus polyphemus
AAAGTACATGATAGTTCTAGAAACGTTGCGTCATAGTAGTCACGTGACTCGCTGACGCAACAATATAAACATCTGAAAGAAAATTGTGAGACCTAAACGAAATTCCTTTTTCACTCTCAATTTATTATAAAAATATATTTATATCTCATTTAAGTACATAATCTTTGTTATTGGTACTGTATTTGAACTTTATATTTAATTATTAAAAAGTAATGAGAAAAACCATAAAATAGACTTTGTACTTTAGCTTTTTAAAAAGTATACACATTTGCTTCTTTTTCGATGCCACAATTGCCTTTTCAGTATATGTTTACAAGTAATGCAAAATGTTTATATTTAGCCCAGTTCCACCAGTAGATCATCAAGTGTAAAGTGTATTAAAAATTAATATTACATTTACAGTCAATTTGTATAGATTACACGTTAGGTCTTAATTAGAGCATTGTATCCAAGTCCTGGGCTCTTCACCTTAGGAAGGACATTGAATTGTTGCAAAGGGTTCAAAGAAGGGCTACTGCTAGAATTACACCAGGGATGGAACCATTGTCATATGATGACAGGTTAAACCTCTTATAGGTGTTAAAGATTATTAAAGAATTAATAGTGCTGATGTATCACGTTTTTTTACACATTAATGGAGAGAATGGTAGGACAAGGAGACACAAATATAGATTATGGCAGGAAAGGAGTCATCTTCAGCTAAGACAGCATTACTTCCTAACAGGGTGGTTGATTGTTAGAGTTGCCTTCAGATGCAGTAGGGAAGGCTTGATAAATATTTAATTTTAAGTAATAAAGCATGCCTTTGATAGTCTTTTTGTATTTTGTGTTTAACTTTTAACAAGTTTAGTGGATGGGACTGTCTTGATCATTGATGCACCAACCGATCCCAGAATATACATGTACCTAATCGAATGTACTGAAGAAGCAAGTTACTGTGTTCCTTTATTAAAGTTGAAATACTTAAGAATTATTCATTAATAAAAGAACTAACTCATTTTATTTGATGAAAGTTTATTGATTTACAGACCACTGAGCATCAATAAAGCATAAATATGATGTTATCTAATGTCCATAGCCTATTACTGAAGACATGAAAAACATTTTTGTGATGGATTTGTAAAGTCAACCTAATTGACTAATATTCAGAAACTTTAGAACTGTAGTAAGTACTTCATTCTCTAATTGTTTTACTAATAAATATAGAAACATACTAATATTATGACATACACTTAAGAACTTCAACAGGTCATCTGGTCTTTGTTTCTCTAGTAATTATCAACATCTCCCCTCTTAAATTCTTGTTAGATGCCTGATTCCACTATTCATAAAGGAAAATCATTCCATAAGCTAATCTTAACTGAAGCCTAGCCTGTCTTTTCCAAATGTTAAATTTGTGTCCTTTCAAAAGAATACAGCTCAAAGAAATAACTTTTATTTTCAGGATAATCTTGTAAACTACAATAAGATACCTCCTACTCTTCTTTTCTGAAAAGCAAATGAGTTAAGAGAACATAATCAATCCTTATAAGATAATCTTCCATCCCTGGAATCATCCTAGTAGCCCTCTTCTGAATCCTTTCCAATAAGTTAATATCCTTTCTTAGATAAGGGGACTAAAACTGTATACAGTATTCCAGGGAGACCTAATTAGTAATTTGTTTAAAAATATTATTACTTCTTTTGACTTTTATTTAATCTGTTCAAAGGACATTTTCAAAATTTTATTAGCTTTATTACTAGCAAGAGAACAATATTTCAATGGGTTGCTTGACTTTTTCACCTTTATGCCATGAGTTTTTCAATTAAGCTATTGAGTGTGTTCCTCAGTTCCTATATCTATGTTCAAATTTAAATGCAAGGTTGTCACTACAAATTAAAAAGATTAAATATATTTTCAATTTCAACAGACAGAAAGAATATTTCAAATTTGTTGTCAATAATAAATTGCTGGAAAAAGCCAATTCTGTTGAGAATGCTTCCTTGAGATTATTAATGGATGGACTAGAATATGGAAGATGAATGTAAATTTAAAAAGGACTTACTTTTTGTGTAAGAAAAATTACTTAGTTCTGTTAATGATGAAGTGTAAAACCCTCTGCTGATGTTTAGCTACGTTAAAAAAAAGTCCTGTGGTTTTATTATATATGAATTATGTATAGAATGTATAATCATTGTCAAATAATTTTTAGTAATCAGTATATAGGAAATGTTGATACTCCACATACCAGTCTTGGATTCATAAAATACAGTTTGCAAAATTTTGTTGATTGTTTTTATGGTAAAAAAGTTCTGCATGTCTGTGATAATAGAGGAATATAAAAAGTTCTGTCTTAATAATAAATGATTAAATGTTTATACTAAAAATTGTGTTTATACTCTTTTTTTTTTGTAAAGGGATGGCTATATTATATGGAGGAACCACTTGTTCATAAACCTAAAAAAAAGAACTATGGAGTAAAATATTTGCCTGGAATAATACAAGTGTTTTACTAAATGCTTAATTGCTGTGGTGTTATTCGTTGTATGTTTAACAACATTTAATATTTTATATATATATTTACACAGAGAAATTTTAATGCAAAAAGAAAGTTAACAACTAAGTAATTTGTATAATGTAATGTAAGGGTCGGCAACATTTTTCTATTGGGTGCTACATTTCAATATACAAAAGTTAAGACGCTCTGCACGTGCCATCATTGTGTTTTTAGATTTAGGTTATAATATTATAATTTTATGATGTGTGTAGTATGAATACCTAGTTAGTAGTTTATAATAATATGTAAATAAGGTATATTAATACTAATAAAGTAGTAGCTGTAAACTAACAATTTTTACTATTTTTTGTAAAAAATAATACTTTTTATATTTTTTTCCTCTGTGAATTAGTGTGCTATGCAAAATCTCTGCATGCCTAAGGGTGGCATGCATTTCTTTGGTTGCTGATCCCTGATCTAATGCAATGAAATATCAAACTGCTCTCAGTTTTTTCTTTTTCTGTTTTCTCATTTAAGTATAATTATTGATGAAACAAAATTTGCCTTTTGTCCCATTCATTAGTCTCTAAACTTTACAATAGATCCAGGTTAAGGGCTTAACTGTTACTCATTTAAATTAATAGAAATATCAAATGAAATTATTTATATTTTTGAAGTAGCACTAGCAGATAATAAGTGTCATAGAAATCCATGTTTGTGAATGTCTGTGTATGATAAAAGTATTCAAAGTGTCTGGCCCATCAGTGGCTCAGCATTAAGTCTGAGGGGCTATAACACTAAAAATTGGTTTTAATACTCATGGTAAGTAAGCAGATCACAGATAGCCCATTGTGTAGCTTTGTGTTTAACAAGAAACAGTTTCCGAATTGACAATTTCCATAAAAAAATACTAGTCTTTTCAAACATACTTTTTAAATCCACAGTGTTTATTAGAAAATTCTAATGTATTCATGTACTAATTAGGGAAAACAGCTGATGTTGCACATTTTCTGGATGATGTAAAGCATAGCATGTGAGTAACAATAAACAGTGTATTGTTTTGTGTGTAAAATACCTTGACTTGATTAAGTTGTATATGTAATTTTGCTTTATATAGTTTTAAACATATTGAAGCATGACTTGCTTTTCATGAGGTCATGTGCTAATCTTGATTTTCGTAATAATTAGTAACCCTTGTTACAGTAATTTGAAAAGAAGATGTGATAACAAGCTTCATTGGTGACACCCCACCTAAAGGACTAGGGATAGTAAACCTAAATACAAAAACCAAATCAAGGACATAACTTGTTTATAAATGAAAGTAAAATGAGATAAAAGAGATTTTAAACTATAAAATAACATGATAAAGTTATGTTTACAAGACATTTATTATGACTATCAGATATATATGTAAATGTTGTCAGCAAATTGAAAAAATAGCCAGCATTAAGGATAGTTAATATGTAGGTTGAAAATATTGAAATTTAAGCTTTTTCTGGTTATTTTTTTTTTTTATAAACCTAACAGTCATTGTGTGACAACTAAAAATTTAAATGGCATCAATGCTCTACAACAGCCAATGCAAACTACCTGTAAGCTAAATTACAGTTAAACCTACACGAATTCTACTGCAATTGTTTCCAAGAAAAGTCTTGGAATTCATACTGGAAGCCCAAGCATGGCTAGACGGTTAGGGCGCTTGACTCGCAATCTGAGGGTCGCGGGTCGAATCCCTATCACACCAAACATGCTCGCCCTTTCAGCTGTGGGGGCGTTATAATGTGCGGTCAATCCCACTATTTGTTGGTAAATGAGTAGCCCAAGAGTTGGCGGTAGGTGGTGATGACTAGCTACCTTCCCTCTAGTCTTACACTGCTAAATTAGGGACGGCTAGTGCAGATAGCCCTCGTGTATCTTTGCGCGAAATTCAAACCAATTCATACTGGAATAAAATCACTCTAAAGCCACTTTGAAATAAATCCAAACATGACTCATATGTAACTCAAATGTATTATGATGTACTGTATTACAGTTATTAATAAAATTTTAAAGGGACAAAAAGTAGCTTATTGGCCCATCTAGGATGCCCCTTCCAGCTCCCAATTATAACCACCCCTTACTACTCATGTATTCATCCAATCTTTTCTTGAACTCAGTTAAAAAACCAACCACCCTGTTTGAGAAGCAATGCTGCCTGAACTGCAGACGACTTCTTCGCTGCCAAAATTTTAATTTATGACCCCATGTCCTATTGTTTTCACTGCTAACCATAAAAAAGTTTGATGGATCTATATTATCAATACCTTTAATAACCTTAAACACCTCAATCGAATCCCCTCTGACCCTTCTCCTCTCCAGAGAAAACAAGTTGCGTGAAAACAAGGAAAAATAAGAGCAAGAGGAGAACTTGTTATACACTTGACATTGTAATAGTATGTTTCATAGTGTGGTTCTTAACATAAAGAATGATAGAAATGCTATGAAAATGTTTGTGAATCAAAATTCTGTTCCTTAAGAAAGAGTAGGGTGCTCGACTACAAGTTACAAGTTATGAAGAATCGGGCACCATTGCAGCTAAGAAAGTTAAACTAAATCCTACAGAAGATACTGTATATGCAAGAATCATTGTGATTCTAGAAAATGTATCAGTCGTTGTGGTTGAAGCATTACATAGTAGTCTTGTAGTAAATGAAGAATCAACATATAAACTCAGTTTTCTTACTTAATATTCAGACCACCTAAATCTGTACAGCAATGCCCACCATAATCTCTCTCAATTATGCTACCTGAAGTTTCAAGTATGGCACACATTTCTAGTCCCAACAGTCATCTTCCTAACTATAGAGAAATTAATACATTATGAAGAAAATGCAGCATGCATATTTGCGCAAACAAATAGATATTCACTTCTTCAAGATTGTTGAGTAGGTCATCAGTTTTCCATCTCTCAAGATGAGTCTCTGATAATCTAGTAATAGTGAAAAACCAGGAAGAATTGAGCACAAGTAGTTGGTTCGATGTTAAATGCTCATATTCATTTTCTTGCAAGGGCTTCAATAAGTGATTGCTCTTTTCTCACAGCATTCGCTGGTTGTAAAATACAGAAATCACCCACTTGGCCAGAAAGGAATGTTGCAGTTTATGCTAAAACTGCATAGAAACTAGATAAACAAAAAATGTTAATTTCTATATTAATAAAAGTAGATAGAAAAGATATGATATGTCTATCTATCACACTTTTCCTTCCTCTTTTTTTTTCAGGCTTATCCTTAAGATAAAAATTAAATCTAACTTTAAATCGAATAACCTTTGAACTCATGTCATGGACAAAGAGCATATTAACTTTCATTTGTAATTGTCCCTAAGACCATGTGTACACCATGGACGACACAACACTTTAACAATAATTCAAATGTACATTGTGACATGTTATTAACTACCAAGTTTAAAATGTTGTTACGTTTCCGTTCGTTCGTTAATTTTCCGTAAAAATTCTTACCGAAGAAACTTTACCGATACAAGTCCTTTCTTAAATAAAACTGGTTTATTCTTTCTAAATACAATTTTGCGATACACTTAATTTCAACAGTCACTCTATAACAAACGCTATAATTCACAACGAACTTCTCACGTGCTCAACAATATTCTCTCTGTCCGCAGTTCAATTACTCATTACTTTCTCGTCACGTTGTGACCGTCTTATATATAAAAGAATACCGAGATCTAGTAAACTCCCGATATTTCAGGAAGGAACGTGAACGTTCGAGAAGCTTGTGGAGTGATACTAGCGTCACGTGACCCCGGATGTCGTAGCAATATAATAAAATAAAAGCTTTTATTCGTGGTTCATAACCACTAATACGAATACATTGAGAAAATATCAAAATAATAATGATGAAAACTTCTAATTATGCACTAAAAATACCGCTTTACAAGAAAAGAAAACCCTTTGATTAATCAAATTACATATATTCAATGGATAATGAAAAAGTCCTTTACAAGTATTAAATGAAAACTATACAAATGAAATACACAAATTAACAAAGAAACATTTACCTTTTAAAAACATAACATAGAAATACCTTGAACATGAAAAAAACAGTGCTCCAGTACACACAAACATCAAACTTAAAACAATAAAACCAAGAGGAGAGAAATAATGAAAATGTAGATACTCTATCCACTTTTAAGAGTGGACAGTCTAACAGAATTAACTGCAAAAAACTCAAAATGAGAAAATAAAACTAAATGATTACATCTTAATTTTAACAATGACTACCTGATCCATCCTTCAAGAAAGGGACATTCTAACATCATACACAAAACTATTGTCCTTAAGTGATGAAGTCACCATACATAAGGCTAAAATATAATTCCCTTTTAAAAGTCAGTAAATGAACCTAGTTCATAAGAGATCATCTTTGGCTTTAGAATACAGTGGTTATATTGGAGGTGCAAACAACTCTGTCATTGCCTCCATATAGTGGTAGCATATCCTCCTATGAGACAGGTTACTGCCCACCCCAGATTTGACTTCTTTCTTTAGCACTGTAAACAACACCAAAAATGGCAAGTGAAGACTACATGCCTCCAGGGTTTGTGACACCAAAGACTTGATGATGAGATCATCCTCTGGCTTATAGGCAAAAGAAAGGTCTTTGTCAGTTAACAGAGGCCTCTCGACCAATGATAACATCGGGTTCAGCCCATTTACTGATGCAGTGAACTTTCCAATATCTGACTCATCAGCCAACAACATCTCTTCATCTATGAGCTCATTTGCAGTGAAGGTAAGGCCATCCCCTTGGTCTATTCAACAACTTAAAGCCTTTCATTGTTTAAGAAGTTCTGAGCATCCTATAACAGAAATTTCAAAAGGTTGAAGATGATGGATCCATTTTTGGAGATAAAATTCAAGAAAAAGGCTTCAGGGTCACTTTAACTAGTCAGCCCATAAACTGGTTGATAATGAAGAGATTGACCATGGTTAAAAGTTGATCTGAAATACTAAAAGTCCAGATTCAAATGCAAACTCGACTGATTTCTGATTGATCCGAACTCAGCTAAGAGTGTTAGTTAGTGGCGGTTTTAACTTGTAGTTATGACCACAAACTACGACTTAATGACCCGTGGCTGTCCTACCTTATATTGTTCCTGCTGGACAACGGGAACACACAATCTACACTCTCCAACCTGGCCTCATCCCTTTCTTACTATTTAGTCATAAAGTAGACAGTGCCCAGTTTCATTAAGAAGGAATGGGGTTAAAACTGCAATCAGTTCTGCTCAGTCAAGTTGACTCGACTAGGTGACACTAGCCTCACCTTTGGTCGTTAGCATTTGCCAGTGATTTCGTTGTCTATCCTTAGGGACTTCCATTTACAAATTGTTTAACAGTTATGGCATGAATTTCGCTAGGCAGGTGGTACCTACCACCACTTATTACAGCCACAACCTGTATTTTCAGAACAGTATTTTGTAATGAAACAATATTCAATAAACTGTTTGCTTATTAAAAAATATTCTAGTCTACATGATTGAAAACATGTGATGCTATGATTGCCATTAGCCTAGAAGATCTGCAGAGACCTTCCTACGTGGTCTCAGACTCACTATGCACCATTACACTTCAGTGACTCTCAGACATTTCTACATTTCCCTTCTGCTGAGATCAATTCTCATGAGTGCAGTTCGCTCCAATTGGCGTGGTGCTTCAGACATAAGCAAATCCCCCTGAATCTGCAGTTGTAGGCTAACTGATTTCATGGATCTTTCTATCAGGGGTGGAAGTCCCAAGTCTAGTAAAGGGATTCTCCTTAACTTGAGACGTCTTTCCATCAACCATCTCTCTTCAGTAATAAATGTGTCAGTTATTTAGAAGATATTAGAGATTATGCAAATGAAATTTTAAAATTTTCAGATGAAGAAAAGTATTTTTAATCTTAGTATGAAAACACTTTGTACTCGGAGCAGCCAATACTTTGAGTGAGTTCGACTCCACATATTCATGGATATATTTTAGTACAAATTATATAATTAAAAAATCTGATTGCTTGTGTACAAAAAACATGTAATGTTTACTGATAGAATGCGAACTTTTATGAAGTACGCATACATTATCAAAGGTTATAGTATGACTGATCCTATGGTTAATCATGATTATTCAGGTGATTACAATTTAGTTGCAATGCACCTAGTCCGTATAGAAAGAGTTTAATGAGTTACAGCAGTCAAGGAGTACATGGAAAGATTCATGCTATGTTTGAGAGAGAGCACCATTTTATCTGTCGTTTTTTGTTAGAGTAATGCAAAATATTTCGATTGAATTGAACTGAAATGCTTATGAGTACATGAAATTATCAGAAATATACCCAATTCACAAGCTTTTGCTATTTAAGATCAGGTTCTTCACCAATTTGGATATCTTGTCTTCAATTAGCCAGTGGTGTTTTTCACATTGTTGCTGAAGCTCCCATTCTTGAACTGCCAAGGAAGGAAGAAGGTTTGATAATGATCTCAAATACACTTGAGACGTTCTCTTTACCCAAAAAACTGACATTAGAGGCCAATACCAAGACATGAGTACATGAAAGGAAGGAAGAAGGTTTGATAATGATCTCAAATACACTTGAGACGTTCTCTTTACCAAAAACTGACATTAGAGGCCAATCCCAAGACATGAGTACATGAAATTATCAGAAATATACCCAATTCACAAGCTTTTGCTATTTAAGATCAGGTTCTTCACCAATTTGGATATCTTGTCTTCAATTAGCCAGTGGTGTTTTTCACATTGTTGCTGAAGCTCCCATTCGTGAACTGCCAAGGAAGGAAGAAGGTTTGATAATGATCTCAAATACACTTGAGACGTTCTCTTTACCAAAAAAACTGACATTAGAGGCCAATCCCAAGACTCTTAGAGCTGTCTTATTTTTGATATGGCAGAACCAACAGATGAAAGTGGCAATGTATCTGACATAAGGGATCTCACTACATCCATTATTGGACTAACCCCTGAGATCCCTTGGGGCCAGGTGATTCCTTTTGACCACAGAAATGCCAGAAGAATCCAAGGCTGTCTTGGAGATTCTGATACTAGCAACAGAGAAAATAGTGGACCCAACCCACTGGCAGAACCAACTTACAGGCAGTCCAGAAACCAAGGGCATCTCTGAAAATTTTCTCAGCCCCTATGAAGAGGAAGTTCCAGTTTTCCATCAAGCCTCAAGAGCCCCCTATCAAATGTTCAGTTGTGGGTGTGTGACCACCTCATGGAAGTGCCACCAGATGTGTGCCCACCTCTGGCTAGACAACTACATCCTGAAGCTAAAAAAGACATTTCCAGAATTGAAATTGATTTGAGGGTCAGCTGGGTTCCTGTGAGGTGTTTTAGATCCAAAGGATAAGGGCAGTTGATAGTAACCACCACTACCTCTGGTAGGGTAGCTTCATGGAGCATTTCAATAGGCTAGATTCCAGCATTAGCCCTAACACCAACAAAGTCTGCAGCTTCAAAGTATGAGGTTAAAGCAAGCCATGGCCACCCATGAGGCCCCACGAGATACACACATTGCATTTGAGGGCTGAACTGGTAAGAATCCCACCTACCAACACCACAGAAAGGTGGATGTAGGCCTTGGCCCTGTAAACCTAGGATAAGTAAAAGCATGGAGCTGGTACAAAAGAGGAAAGCCTTGGCTCAGGCCCAAGACATCAGCCATGCAACTATGGTGGCCAGCCACTCATTAACAGGTGCTTTAGAGGGTATATTGCTGTAATTGAGTTCACAAAAGTTGGGTTTCGTGCTTGCTGTTGAATTAGTGTGTATATTTTGTATACTTTTCCTATATATAACTCAAAAATATTGTTTTGATGCACGTGTATCTGAGTTCTCCTTTCGTTTTATATTAATCTCCCATCTGATTATCTATTTTAAATGGTCTTATTATGTCGTTACTTCATAAAAGGTGCTTTATTTTCACATATTTACTTTATTTAAATTTTATATATGAATGTTCGTCTTAAAGGGCTCATATTGTGAACTTGATTTTGTATTATACTGATTATTATCATATGGTAATCAATTTTTACAGAGATGATTTTGCTTTGTTATTACATTGTAATGGTAATTGTGTTTTATCATGAGCTTGCTTAATGTTGATATATATTTTTGTAAGGACTCATTGATAATTGTGATTTAGTTGAGTTATTATTCTTTTTGACTCTTTGTTGTTATGTTTTTAAAGGTGATGTGTAATATGACGACTAAGCGTATCTTGAAATGTCATTGTAAAATATATTCTGGTTGTGTATTGTGTTCTGCAATTAGTCTCAATTTATTTGGTATTAAAAGTTGTGTTTCTTATGATTCAAAATTATGATTATGTATCATTTTACTTCTTTATTGTGTAATACAGATTTGTTGCTTTTACTTGTTAGAGGGTGTTTCACTATATATTTTATGTTTTGTATTTTTCATAATAAAAAAGTTTACTTTTAGTTTTATGAAGTAGTGCACTCAGTCTGTGTTAATAATCAAACAGTTAATTTTTTATGTGCTTAATTCTGTTATATCAAATGTTTCATTTGAAATTTTCTTTTTTTATTCATGTATTGTGTGTGGTTTCATTGTTAAAGAGCTGTTTCTTTTTTATCGTTTAGATCTACATCAATATGACTTCCTTTGTTAAAATGTTTTTCTTAATGCACTTTGGTGTATTTCTAAATTAAATAGCATTTTTGTCAAGTGTAACTTATGTATTGTATTTCTTTTATTTAAGGGTTGTGATGTCTGTGTGGTTCGTAAGTGTCTTTAGAGGCGAGAAAAAGTTAATACACCCCTTGACTGTGGCACAACTTTAAACTTAGCATTGCTTACCTGAGGACAAGCCTGAAGTAGGAAAAGAGGAAATTGTGGTATATGAATATGCTTTGCATTTCTATCTTCTTGTTGTATCATAGTATTTTTTCTGAATTTATCATTTATTCCTTATACGTAAAGATTTCATGAAACATGCAGTTTGGAAAGCCATTAAGCTGGTTTAATTTTAACTGTAGTTTTATTTATTTGTTTATTGTTATCAAATGGATAATACTTTTTTTCTGTCCAGTGAAAGAAGAGGATATTGCTGCAATAACACATATTGTGCAAGGATGTCGATAATATTGTTTAATGGTTGTTAAGGTGATATCAATTACCTCACTTGTAATGGATGAGAGTGCCAGTCCAGTGGCGAGCATAAGTCACTCTAAATAAGTATTATGTTTCCTGCAAATTAAGAAATGCTAAATTTAGTTTGTCTGAAAAAGGATCTTGAAGTGAAGTAGCTTAAAAGGAGAATTCAATGAAAGCAACAGTCTGTTATTCTATAAAAGCAAGTACAAACACTGTGTTTGTATTTCACGTTTATGATAATAAAGTTCGTACATTTCATATTTCAACTTATGTCCAGTCTCGTTATTCCATTCAGTACCACGACTCAATTATTCACTACATCATCAATATCTTTATCGAATCTCCTGTTATCAAGCGGATCTATCCAATTGGTTGAAAATTAACTCAGTTTTACTTGACTGTACCACAAGTACATACTAAATGCTAAAACTGCAACTTGAAAACATGTGAGTACTAAAATATAGTGCCGACTTGTCTTCTGCTTACTATGAGCTTTGACTAATGTTGAATCTCTTACTAAGATTCAAAAGTATTTTCTGAGACCATTTTGACTATAGTCTCTTTTCATCTTGGCTTGTTTATTTTGCACAACTCATTTTTTTTTTAAATTTCGATTTGATTTGACTTGAATTCAAGGGAAAAAAATTCTTACTTAATCATTATTTACATGTAATAAAATGCTTATAACCATTTTTTGGGCCATAGTCAAGTTTAGATACCTTGTCTTTCAAATCCTTATTTCAGAAATCTTGTATACTAAGGGTCACGATTAACATTTTTCTTCCTAGGTAGAAGTATTTTTTTGTGTGACCCTGGCTTTGTGTCAGGAAGTCATACCTCGTAAAATCAATTCTTCATTTTCTGATTATTCTTTTAGAAGATATCTGATTTGAAAGATACCTGATTTAAGAATAACAATTTTCATTATGGTATTTTTGTGGTATTCTGAGGTATACTAATTTATCTTACAGATAAGGATAGTAACCACAATAAAAAAGAGAAACCACAAAAATATATATGGAATTGAATCCGAAATTATGTGGGAATGAGTTGAAGAAAGAGATCGAGTGCAATGTAAAAACAAAGTGAAAGGTTATCTATACTAATATTAAATAATCAAAATCGTACGGGTGAGGTGTATTTGCAGACAACTCTGCTCCATAAGTGTAGAGGTCTCTCACCAGATGATCCAATGGAAGATCTGAACTCAATCTGAATATGACTTACATAGTGCAGTTACTGTATATAAAGTACAGCAGTGTCATCTCTTCCAAAATTTATGCATTAACCAGCTCACCACTTCTCACCCAAAAAGCAACACAAGAGTGGATATATCTTAGAGGTATTACGAGATTCGCCAATGGATAAAATTATTATAAACATCTACACAGAGTATTCAACTATGCTTACCTAAAACAACATCTCCCAATTGAAAAAGCAGTTGATATCAGAGGAAAATGACCTAACACTATGTGTACCTGGACAACAACAATTTAGCCATGTTTTATAGTCAAGTCTTTTGTGTCAAATATATGCTCATATACATACATGTGTGAAAAAAAATTGAAACTTTAGGTGAAACCAGAAATGTTCACCTATCTAAATAAAAAAGAAAAATACATGTAGTACATTTTGTATACTACGTTGTAGCATTTGGTAATCAAAAATAATCTTTGATTTGACATGTCTGCTTTTTTTTTATATGGTCCACAACATCACTGAACCTCTTTACCTTTGTACATTGACTTTCACAATGTTTACTTGGCTTACGATACATACTTCATTCCTCTTTGAATAGAATAATAACTCGATTTTATTAGTGTTGACATTATGTTAAAACATATATGATAAAACAGATTAGATATGGCTGGAGTCCGCCGAGGGGAATCGAACCACTGGTTTTGGCGTTGTACATCCGGAGATTTACCGCTCTCCCAGCGGGGGGACGAGTGGAGTTTTAGTGGTGGCCCAAGGAAGTATGGCCCCTGAAATGTCTTAGTTTTTTTTAAAGGTTATGTTAGTGTATTTTTGGAACGTTTGCTTTTATTATTTCCTATATTATTTAAAAACCATTGAAATAGTACATACTACACATGTTATATAGATGTATTGTTCCCTAAATAAACAAATTATATTAAGCATAGAAGCAACTGCCCCTATATTTTACCTAAATGGTAACCCTAGTTCTAGTGATAATTCATTATTGTTCCAACAAATCAAACTTATATTACAACATGATCAAATACAATTTGTTTACAAATAGAATGAATTTTACATAAACATTTCATAAAAATCTAACTTAAGCCCATACTATCAAAGCTAGTTGACAGTCAAAGTAAATTTTGTCATCGTAGCTGTATCTATACTTAAAAGTTGACATAGCATTCTGTTTTTACAAATTAACGTTATAAACTGATGTCCCCAGTGGCGCAGCGGCATGCCTGCGGACTTATACTGCTAGAAACCTGGTTTCGATACTCGTGATTGGTCAGAGCATAGATAGTTCATTGTGTAGCTTTGTGCTTAACTAGAAACAAACAAATAAACTGATATAAATTATTCATAAGTATTATTAAGTGGTTTATTTTAAGATCTCAACCTAAAACAAAGAGCAGAGTTCAAAGGTAAATATTCTACAAGTAAGTTTAGTATTTGTGAGTGATGTATGCGTTTATTTTCGGCAGTTTGATTAAACGTTATTTGAACCATCGTATTTGAAGTTAGGCATACAAGTGAAAGTGGCTTGTAAGAAGTATTAAATAAGAAATATACTAATTCATTACCAATATGTAGACTGGACTTGGCATTATTTTTAGCAAATGATCTAAACGAACCCGCCAAATAATAAAATACATTACAACGATATTAAAATCACTTTTACTGCGTTTTAGTAACTCTGAACCCTTTCTGTTAGTTAAAATTCGGTATAACACTGTGTCACAGAAAAAATAACTGATAAGTTTGCTCTTTCCTAACTAGTTTAGAACATAGCTGTAGCAAGACATATTAAACTATTTTTTTCTAAATTTCTATGCAGGTGTTCTACACGTTGTTGCGATATCCTTGTAAACAGTATTTTGAAAAATGATAAGCATATGCTAATCCCTTTGCTTGGGTAAAATATATCTCAGGAGGTGTCACAGACATGGTCATAGCTAGCTATGAGGTCACCAAGATCTGGATCTTGGTTAAAATTTGAAATTAAGTGTATTATGATATTTAATTTTGTTTTGAATTTCGCGCAAAGCTACACGAGGGCTATCTGCACTAGCTGTTCCTAATTTAGCAGTGTAAGACTAGAGGGAAGGCAGCTAGTCATCACCACCCACCGCCAACTCTTGGGCTACTCTTTTACCAACGAATAGTGGGATTGACCGTCACATTATAACGCCCCCACGGCTGAAAGGGCGATCATGTTTGGTGTAACGGGGATTCGAACCCGCGACCCGCAGATTGTGAGTCGAGCGCCCTAACCACTTGGCCATGCCGGGCCTGGAAAAGGTATGCAATATGTAAGGCTGACCCTATGAGCTTGTCAGTGTTTGAACCTTGGGTAAATTTTACTCTAGCTATGGCCATGGCCACTGATACTTGTGCAAATTGTTATGAGTTAGGGATTCTCTCTCTTGAATATGCCATTTGGAATAGTCATTGTCATGGGTAATCTGTGGGTTATGGAATGTCTGATTAGTATCACTTGGTCTGACTTGAAAATGTGTTATATGATCATTATTCTGGTTCTTGAATGTCTTTTATAGACTTGTTTAGAGAATTTTCTCCAAATCCAGCAACCAGTTTGAGTGCAAGCTAATAAGAGGACAGCTAGCTTTGTGATAACAAAGACATTTTGTTATAAACTATATTTTCAATGATATAATTTAGTTGTTAATGTGATAGAGGGAGCTGCTAACCATGATCATGTAATAATGGGGAATCTTCCTCTAATACATAGCTATAAGGATACATACTTATAAGTATGAGTAATCATTTAGTAAAGTTAGCTAGAAGTAACTGAGTGATTGATTCAGTTTCGTGATGAGAAGAGTTATTCAGTGAAAGTTATAGTGTTCAGTCAGTAACTCGATTGATTACTCATGGAATTTTACCAGTAAGTTTTGTATTTGTAAGTTAGGTGTGGGGACCATGAGTTCTTCAATTTCTCTTCAATGTTGTTTGTGAACTTAGGCCCAGGGCCATCGCTAGCCATTGGCACATGGGTGCCATGCCCCAATTTTAGTTGACATTGTCTCGAATTTCTAGTTGGTGTCTTGAAAAATTAGAATAGAAAACCATGATCAATATCATATTGAAACGCCTAAAATTCCCGCGCCTTTTGGCCCGAACCCTGAAAGTTTTAAGTACTTAGCAATGCCACTGTTTAGGCCTACAAAGTACAAGTGAACCAGCCTGTAAAAACGTTATAGAATAAATGAGCTTATTGAACTTAGACTGGAATTGACAATATTTTAAACAAATATTCCAAGAAAAGCCACCCAAGGATATAATACAACAGTGGAGTTAGGAGTAGGATTAGTTTGGTGAAAATAACATAGAACTCTGTCTAAACTTCAAACTTGAACTACGAGTTGTAGTAGTATTAGATTACTTGAAGATAATCACAGGACACAAAGCGAGATAGGAAAATTTCTAGAGATGATAAAACAATGGAAAGAAGAACAAACAGAAGAGGCAGAAAATTAGAATAAAGAGACACAAAATTAAAGAAAAACAAGAATAAAGAGATAGAAAATTAAAAGATTGTGACAGAAAATTTAAAAAGATAAAGATGAAAGAGACTAAAAATTATAAAAATGAGACAGAAAATTAAAAGAAGACCAAGAAAAAAGAGACAGGAATTTAAGAGAGGAGTTAAAAAGAAAGAGACACATTTATTCAAAGAAAAATCAAAAGCAAAACATTCTGATTTAAGACAAGACTTATTGTGCTATTGGAGATGTACAGAGGAAGTAGAACAATAAGACTGCAAAAATACAGAAAAATATCACTGAAGTACAGAAAGACTGTAATGAAAAATTGAAGAAGTACAAAAGAAATCAATAACAGAATAAAAATTTGTAAAAAATTCGTAAATGCAAAGATAAAACCAACCATACCTCTTTGTGTATCTGAATAATAAAGGTATCAACATTAGGATCAGGAACACAATGAACCATTCAATATTTTATTCAAGTCTGGATAAGATATTGCAAGATGTGAAGCTGTACAAATTGTACTTCTACTGGAAAAACCATCAGAAGTAGTGATCGTTGAGGCTAAATGTAGGAAGTCTGATGTCAAATCCTCACAAAAAGAGCAGTTTATCACCTCGCTTAAAAGAGCTGTATGACCAGAACTGTGAAAGTCATAGTGCTTATCAATGCCGGAGGTTACATGACTTGCTCGTGGAATATGAAGACACTTTATACAATGGACCTCATGATTAAGGCTGAATAAATATTATACAAGATTAATACTAGACAAACGGCCCCAATAAGTCAATTAACAATATGACTTCCAATTGCAAAACAGGCTGAAGATTGCAAAGAGATAGAAACTACGAAGGAAGGAGTAATAAAACCGAGTACTGGTCCATGGGCATCGTCTATTATGCTTGTGAAGAAGAATGATGAACAGATGCAAGTGACCTTGTAGTGGGAGCAGTTACCACAATACAACATCGAAAATAATGCTTCAGAAAGGAGGTATTGTATCACTCTGAAAAAATTATTAAGTGTTGTTCGAGTTATATAAGCAGACAAAACATTATATTTTGGACAAATCATGCAGCATTGAATTATCTGGAGAATTTTTTAATATCCAGAATGTCGGATAATAAGATAGATCCATAAACTTCAGGAGTACAACTTTAATATCATGAATTATACTAAATGGAACCATGGAAATACTGGTGCATTATTCCAAAGAAGAACGTAAACACTGCAAAAAAAGAGAGGGAAGAACGAGATAGTAAAGATGACCAACCTAAAGTACAACAGATTATAACCCAAGATGTGACATCCACAACTGATGGTGACTTAATGTAGTCCAACACTCAATTGAAAGATGCTGAGTAAGTGTACCCACTGCGTCTTTGTGTTCAGGCTTACGGAACGATTGCTTGCCATGAAGGTTTTCTGCACTATTCTTGATTTATTATGCTTAAGAGAGGGCTTGTTATGTTGAAAATTGAAAGATAACGGTGGGCATAAACAACGACTAGAGTTTACAGTTCCACAGCCTGTACATTCTGAAAAGCTCCATCATCACCACAACCTTCCAATAGCTGGATACTTAGGTGTTAAGAAGACCCTGTATACAGTGAGTAAGAGAAAGCTTTTATTGGGTTGGATGCCAGGGATCTATAGAAAATTGGTTTAAAACATGTTAACTATGCTGTGAATGAACAGGTCCATAAAAGAAAAAACATTGGCAGATACAACAATATTGTGTTGAAGCATCATTTGAGAGAGATGCTGTTAATATGATTAATCTTTTGCCACAGAGTAACTGGGTGTGATGGACTCTTTCACCAAATGGTCAGAAATATATGCTGTTCCTCATCAGGAAGCAGAAACTCTAGAAAGACATACTTAAAGAACTCCACTCAGATCTGGGATGGAGGTTTGAATCAACTGTGGTTTGTAGACATGTCAGATCTCTCTAATAAAATGGCTGGGACAACAGCCATTCATCCATCTTCTGATGGCATTTGGGAGAGACAACTATATACTGTAGATGAACATCAGAAAACACAGGATCAAGATCTTATACTGTTACTTATGAGTTGTCAAACAGCAATACATGGAATTACAGGTAACTCATTACCATTATTGATGTTTGGGAGAGAAGAGAACTTAAAGTTTCATTGAACCTTCTATATTTGCATCCATTGGATACTCATTCAGCAGAGTTTTACACAGAAGATGCTGAGGGACTAAGGAACACTGTTGGAGTCACATATGACTTTATCTAACAAAGTGTCAAATCAGCTGGTGATAAAATTTAAAGTATTTATAATGTTAATGCTGATAAGACTGAATTCTATTGAGGTGACATGGTATGACTGTATAACCTCTGTTGCAAGAAAGGATGGAATCCAAAGTTAAGGTGTTGAGAAGGGTGATATGTTGTACTTGAAACAATCAATGATGTGATTTAAAGAATAGAGGGACATACAATCCAGGCCAAAGGTCATTCACCATTATCATATTTGGAAGTATGTTGATGAGGGAGGGAATGGCCAACTTAGTAACTTCGGGTATAAATATAAATAAAATTTTAAGCATTTTGGCTTGTTTCTCATAATAACCAAAATATACAGTAATAAAATATCCGATTACAATGCGGATGGACGACTTCATCGGGATCAAGATATTTTTTGGGATCTGGGAGGGTAAGGTATGAAAGTTCCACCTCTTTCTCCCTCCTGCACGGATGTTTTGTTGTACTGATTAAATGGTGAGCGGTCGCACAAATGAGGGTGTTGATATCACTTTAAAGTCACTATGTAATTTCAATACCCCTATCAGGGCCATGTTCATTCATGTTCGAGATTCATCATTTGCACTGGTATACACTTTGCTGTATTAGCTCCATTTACTTCAGTGCTTATTCATTTTGTAGCATATCTTATATGTATTGACATATATGCTTTTAATACATAATGTATATGCTACATGAATGATTATATAATTAAAAAATGAAAATGAAAGAAAAATACAAACGCAGCTACACAACAGACATCTACCACCAGGGCACACACCATAAATGATATATTAGATAAGTCTAGAAGTAGGTGGCTGATTGCTATGCTTAAAATGCATATTTAGGTGTGAGAGGTATGTAGGCTCGTTTCCATCATGTATGATATAACGATCCAATATGTGTAGTAGTTCATTTTTACGGTGGTTTTTGTGGAAATATGTGTACGATCTGTTTATGTATTGTTTGTATATCTTTAGTATGTTATTGGGCAATGTGCCTGTATTATTTCCAGACAAACTTCTAATCTGGTTTACTGTCTCCAGATTTTGGTTATGATTTCATTTATATGTTTTTGGCAAGTTAATTATAAATCATGCGCAAGACTTAAACATTTTTCTGATGTAGCAGTCTAGAGGAGGATTTCGTAAAGATAGAATTCTGGGTTATTTTTAAGGAGTTTCTTAATTTTGCCAGTACAAGTAGTTGAGTTTTTGGTATATTCATTTTAACTTTTTTTTGACATTATCCTGCCAAATAAAAACATTGCTGCTGTTTAAGTTCCCGCCTTTTTCTAATTCACATCATTTAAGTTCCGTTTCATACTATGTTTAGAATAAGTGCTTAAGTCTGAATTAGAGAAGTATTTCGTAATTAAAATATTTTAGGATATTTCTTACTTTTTGATGTAGTTTATAGTTTTTCGTAGAAGTAAAATTCAAGATTATTATGAAATTTAATGCATTAAATGTACCCAGTTCAGACAGTAGAAATCTTAACCACATCTCTACTGTGAAATGGACTGCTTTGAACAAGAAGTGACGCAACTGCTTTGCCATTTCTACCAAGTTTCGCGACTCGACTTCTACACCTCCTCACTTCCAATCCACCCCCCAGTGGTACAGGGGTATGTTTGCGGACTTACAACGTTAGAAACCGGATTTCGATACCTGTGATGGCCAGAGCACAGATAGCCCTTTGTGCTTAACTACAAACAAACAAACTTCCGACCCGCTTCTCCTGTATTAGAACAATTTACTTCGAGAATGAACGCTACTAAAAACCCTTTCAGAGATTTTGCTCACTTTTAGCCCATTTGTGCGTGTTTTCAAAAGCAAAATGACGGAGAAGCGCAGTTTCCTTAAAATAACCTGCAAAAATATTAAGGTAAGACATTTGTAGTGCATTAAAAGAGCTTCAAAAAGAAAGCCCATTGACTGAGAGTTCACTTTTACTTGTACATTGATTGGTCACAAGTAAATAGACACCTAATTTTTCGTCATTTAACTGATTTATGCTAACTAATTTGTGTTCACAGAGCACTATATAAATGAAAATGGTCCGCACACTAATTATCTTGTGCTACAACATGCCTAGAACTCAAGGTTCTCTCGAATTGTCAGATTTTGTTAAAGGAAGGATAGTTGGTCAAGCAGATGGTGGAATAAGTCAGCGGCAAATTTCGCAGAATTTGGAAATCCCGCTTTCAACTCATCGTTCAGTTTAGGAAACACGGCAAGGAAACAACGTCCGGGTCGTCCTGGTCCATCGGAGAGGACAAAAAGGGCTGTCAAGAGGACCCCAGATTAACGACTGCAGAAGTG
>NW_013665617.1:21614-30010 GCF_000517525.1 Limulus polyphemus
ATAGTGGAGGAAGGACTCTTGCCACTTTATTCCTCGGGTTTTGTGGACAAGAACACAACGTTGTTCCAGGAAGATGGAGCACCGTGTCACACTGCCAGAAACACCCAAAAGTGGCAGGAAGAAAGTGGTATCCAGAAGTTGCCCTGGCCGAGCCAATCTCTTGACATGAACCCCATTGAAAACCTGTGGGCCATACTCGACCGGCAAGTCAAGAAACAACCAAAAAAATCAACTTCGAAGAGCGATCTACTCCAAATTTTGAAGCAAGAGTGTGCGAAAATACCGCAATCTAAAATTGACGAGATGATTCTCACGATGCCCCAAAGGATCAACGAACTCCACGAAGCGAAAGGAAGATCTACTAGATATTAATTAAATTATAAATATATCAGTTCATGTGAATATGACTGAAAATTTTCATTTTTTTCTGAAAAGGTGGTGTCTATTTACTTGTGACCACGCTGTGTATACTTTCACTGGATCTGTCGAGCAGAGCTGGGTATGTAATTTGCCTCTCAAAACATTAGTCAAATTGTACATCTACTTCATTTGGTTTAATTTTATTGAAAAAATGCGTGATGAAACAACCAGCAACAGTTTTTACTATATATTTTTAACATATGGACATTCAATCCTTGATATTCACGAATTATCTGTACAATGAGTTGATCTTGTTAAGGTTTATTGAATACTATTAATATCGATGCTAATTGACCTAGTGAGACAAAAACATCAAACCTAAGCCCGCTGAAGATTTGTAATTTATTCTTAATCACCAAAGCTGTACTTTACATTTACTTTCATATCATAATAAATAATATGTTTGGGAATGTTACATGTTTCAGAGTAATAATAATGTTGAAGAACTTCATCTGTTACAAACTAGTAACATCGTGATAAAAATGTACCCAATATTCATTCTCCTAACTCTAACAAAATAGTTTTAGTTCGAGAATAACAAATTAATAATTTGAAGCACTCATACGTTGGAGAGTTTTTCACTGGACTCTGTGTGAGTGAGGACGAAAGTCTCGAAATTGGTTCGTATTTCGTTATTGTTATTTTAAGGTAATTCTGTATAAATCAATGACTTAACATAAAATCTGTTTATGACATTGTTCTTAATAGATTAAAAAAATTATGTGTCGTATTTCATAAAAATAATATGTTCAATGTTTAACGTTAGTAATTACTTAATATTACTCATAAATTAAGGCCTACAAGTAGTAGTACTACTACCAGGACTGTGTCTGGAGTGTAAATTGTAATACTATTAGTAGTAATACTAATAGTACTACTAGTGTAAATTTTGTAAAGTGTCTGTCTTTTTTTAAAACATGATAAATAAAAGCCAACGTAATATATTCGGACTCGAGTAAGACTAGGAGTAATATTTAAAGCGAGAGTTCGAATTACAAAAGTTGCAAACTTATATCTGGATTTAATTCTAAGTTTAACTTGTTTAACTTTAAGCTAATGAATACTACACAGAATATAGCATAAGTTTATTTCAACTTCTAGTTCTACTAAGTTCTAGCAAGTAACAACAAGCATTGATTTAATTTCCTAACTTTAAAAATCTGATCATGGCTTTATTGTGATCCTGATAAATGATAAAAGCAGAGCTTTATTTGAAATCACAGTAAATCTTTATTAAGTTACACCTTAACTCAAGCCTTAAATTTACAGTGAGGCTTCTGACCAAAGGTAAAAATTATAAATGCATGGTGTATTAGGTATGAAAAGTGAGACTGAATTAAAAGGTAGGCACATGACTGAGGAAAATATTATTTGTTTGGGGCATTATTGGAAATGTCTTGAGAGACTCTTTGCAGTTTCATGTAACCTTTTATTTAATTAATGCGATTTTACTACTACTACTAGTTACAGAGAAGCTCAGGTGCTTGGGAGTGAAAAATTTCTCATATTCTTTGTCACATTAGTATGCATGTATACCTGGCTTTATGAGTGATTATTATTATAGGATTTGACATTAATTCAAATTATTTCTAAAAGGAAGGGGGTTTATTTGGCTTTTAAGAATTATATGTACATTGAGTTCATCTTGTTAAGTCTGTTGAATACTACTAATACTAGTATTAATTGACGTATTGAAACATAAACATCAGAATATAGGATCACTGACGATTTGTGATTGATTCTTAACCATTAAATTTGTACTGCACATTTACTTTCATATGATGAAAAATAGTATGTTTGGGAATGTTACATATTTTAGAGTAATAACTTCTTGTCGCATGAGATATGCATTTATAAGCAAAAGTTTATGGTACCTTAATGAATATTTTATATGCATATACATTGGTCTTTTACTGTGGTGCAGAATAAAGAATTATGGAAAAAAGTTAAAATAAAACAAAAAATGAGATAAAAAAGAAGATATAACAGAGATTGGACAGACCATTTGTTTAATGTCCAGGTTTATCAGTGGGTCTTCAAAACTTTCAAAGAATGTTTTCATCAAATCTAGAAATGCCTCTTTCATGATGTTAGAAATATGAAAGTAATTTTAAATTTGAAAGAAATCACAAAAAACCCCAAAATTTTTGATATTGCAATTTTATAAATATTGCTGAAATTGTCAACCTCCCATCCAACTAAATAGATAATTATTGGACAAGTGTGTACATAATGCATAAATGGCAACAGAATTAATTAATTTTACTTGTGAAAAACTACACAGGAAACAGAAATATATGGCAGGCATGTTTATTTAAGACAGGAATCTTTGATGGTGTTCCAGACTAATAATAAGTGGGATGAAAAGACATATTTAAATGTCACTCTTTCTGCTATGCATCATTTATATTATCATCCAGTGCACGTGTGTGTATGGTGAATTTGATATTCATATACTTACAGATTTGGAATAAATTAAAAGTAATGTAGCATATAACTACAAGTTGAATATAGGTACTAACAAAATTATCTTCAATATTATGCACCTATAAACTGGTAAAATCTATGCCAAATCTTATTATACTGCTATTTTTTAAGCTTTGAAAGGCTCTAAAACAAAGTGGTAGGACACTTTATTAGGTTGATTTAGAACACACTTTGGTTTAACAATAAGGTTAAATTTATTATTAATTTAGATTAAAATATTACAATGTCAACTTTAACTTTGGTTCAAAAGTTTGTCTTTTGAGATGTATGTCTAGACTTTAAAAAACCAGTAACTGTTCTGTTTAATGCCTAATTACTCTTACATTCCAAGTATGGCTTTGCATTCTCAGAAAGCGTATGTCTTTAAAGTTTTTCTTCTCTTCCTAGAGACTTGGTAGAGTTTAGTGGCCTTTTACTCAGAACTTTATATACACACACACACATGTACATTATAGACTGTTGATTCAAGTTTGTTTAAATAACTTCTTTGTTTCTAAATTTTTAAAGGCAATGCTTAATTTGAAATTTTTGAACTTGTAAGCATATTTCTAGAAAATTTTTCATTTCAAATACAAGAATTTTGTGCAGAATGCCATGTATTCAAATTAATTCTGTAATTTTAGGATTTATAAACTGTTGCTGAGGGAAAAGTGTGTGTGTGTGTGTGTGGACATGTATAAACAAGTTCCTCTTCTTCCTTGAACACTGTTGGTTAACTCAAAGAAGTGTATTTGAGTAATGTGTTGAATATTTTAGTCTTTCAAATTTCAACATTTTACTCTGATTGTATTATGTTCAGAACTGGTTTCTACACAGAAAAAGTTTTTAACTGATTAGTAAATTAAATGAATATATGTAATTGTTTTAGTAATGTGGCTTCATTTTAGTCTGAAAGATCCTGTGAATACAGTTTGATTCTAATATTTATGATATATCCTGCAGTTTTTTTTGGTCCAATCTAAAACAGCCATTCCATATGACTGTATAACTGTAGACACTAAGAAAATCAGGATAAAAAATAAATACACAAATAATTTATTAAAACATAATAATAATGAAATATTATAGTCACAAAGTAATAACTGTGCTTTTCTATTAATACATATGTATATTGATTGCATGTATATATATATAAGCAAGTCCAGGTTTAGTTATAATGGGCCAAAGGACAAGGAATCAGAACAGACCCCCCCCCCCCATTTAGTTTGTTAAATGGCAAAAACTACAAAGCCAATGCATACAGACATATTTACTGTTATAATAATGTAAAACAAAAAGCTGAACAAAAAAATTACTGATGCCTAATTCAAATAACCACTCCATTGTTTTAATGTGAATAACCAAGGTATAATACATTCATGAAACAATTATTTATAAAAGTATTTTGCTGTAACATGATGTCAGCTAGTGACTTAAATGGATTTTATTATCTGGATTAATATGAAAAGAATGTTTAAAAACAATGCTAGAAATGTTAAAGTGTTTAATACCACAATCATTCTCAAAATTAACATCATGCTATTTTAATTTTCTTAATCACTTCTATACACACACACACACACACACAAGTAATTTAAAGACAACAAGGGACCCGATGGTTCATTTAGGCCATCCCATCTACTATACTAAACTAAATTAAAAATAAAACATTCAAAGACAGCCCTTATAATTTAAATATTTATCAAGCCTATCTTTAAACTCCCATACATTTATCTTGATCTTCTTAATTTCATCTGTGTAAAATCTTATAGTGGCTGTAAAATCCAGTTTTTTCAGTATGTCACATTCTGTGGAGATTATAGCAAGGCTAATTAGACAGTTCTGGTGCACATTAAGTATAAGGGCAATTGCAGACTTTTGGAAATGTGAAAATTGGATGAGTTGAAAGTAGTCAGATGTTCTGTTATCCTTGGTAAGAACAAATTTAGTAACCTGGAGAATTTTTGATGGGAAATGTTTGTTCAGGTCTGTAGGATAGGTTTGCAAGAGAATTAGAACTTTGTTCTTGATTTCATTTTTCTGAAAGCCAGTAAGGAAATCAAACAAGTTATACACAAAAACACAAGTTTTGATCAGTGTAGGGACACTGATGAAAAGAGTATCCAGAATATTTAGGAGAGTTTGGACACAAAATCAGCCTGCCCTGTAGTAAAACTTCATTGCAACTCTGGCAGTCATGATCCTGCACAGTACTGGGTGGTCATATGAAAATGATCATGAATCTCATCGAGAAATGTTTTCAGAGATTCAAACAGTTCAATGATCAACCACAGTTCAGTGTTTTATGCTTGGTACTAGTTTTGTCGAGTTTCTCCATAGTCTATATCTACAACTCTGCTTGAATTATTGTTTCCGTTTGCTCTATTTGACTAGTGAGTGTTTTGAAATATGTCTGGTTTCTGGTGATCTCATGTTTTTGGTGTTGTGTCAAGAGCTTTCTTTATGTGTGTGTGTGTATATATCCATTCCTAGATACCTTAACACTAAATTATGCAAGGTGATCAGACAGGAAGTGGTCAAAATGGAAAGTGATCTCTAACATTCCTCAGCAGTTTCAGTTGTGTGGTGAACCACGTGTCTTATCCTCTCCACCTAATGTCAGACCATAATCATGAAGAGATTGGATAACTTGAACTAGTATGTTTTTCTAGTATTCCTACTCCTTTTTTTTTCTGTATTTCTAGTGAGGTGTTGATGTGCCCAGTTTCATATCTCCTAGTACATAACACAAGCAGCGACTGATTTTACTCTGAGGATTGTTGTTGTTGTGCCAATATAACTGTTGCAAGTTTCCAGTCAACAAACCCATAATCAGACAGTGCACTTTTCTTCAATAAGAACAACTTACACATAAAACAAAACAACAGTACAGCAACTAGTTACTGTCAACTTCTTTCTTTTTATAATTTCTGTTTCAATATTATTTTAGGCAGATAATAGTCATGATTTTTTTTTTCCATACATGCTACTTCTACTCTGACAGTCACTTTGGCCTCATTAAATCCTGTGTATGCAAAGTGGTTTGTCCACATTCCATTTAGCCAGATCCTTACTATGAATTAAAAGTAAAGGAAGATTGTTGTTACCTTGATTGGTAATTGGTGCAATGTGTAAACTGAGTCTGACTTCTTATTCCATAAGGAATAGTAGCATTTAAAAAACTTGCCAAATGGTTGTTCAATTTTTGTTGTCATTATTTCATCTTTATGAGATATAAAACCAAAAATTTGGTTGTCTCAGAATTTTTCCAGTAGGCATCTTTCACTAGCTTTCTTTTCTTTTTGTTTTGCTGCACTACTGAGATTTTTTTTTTTCAGTTAATTTCTCTCTCTTGTCATCTTCCAGCATGCACATGACCAGTAAGAGACACCAGCAGTTAGTTAGTGCAGTCACGGGACAATTGAGTTGGATTTCGGAGTCTGAAATAGTGACTTAGAAAATATAGTTATTTATTTTAACCTGGGCTGTGGGTTCCTCAGCCCAGGATCATGGACAAATGTCCTGATTGCCCTCCTTTAAATCCAGTCCTGATTCTAAGCATACATACTCGGTTGTTATATCTTCTTTTTTTCAAACTCCTCAAAATTAGGTATGTTGTGAAGCTTAAACATAAGATAATATTCACATAGGTGTTATCTTTCACAAAAGTAGTTATTTCACAAACCAATTTGGTGAGAGAAAAAAACTTTGAAAAACACTGTGTACATGTTAAGTATTTTTCAAGATGCTTATCTAAATAATATTTTACAAATTAAATAGAACATACTTTGATATTTTGAAACATTTATTCATATCAAGGACATTATTCTTAAACATGATTATCTGCTAATGATGTTCTGTTTTATATTTTTGCTTATATGCTTTATATACTGTAGTGTGATTTAAAATAGAAAGCATAACTTTTATTTTTATCTCAGGTATAATGTAAATACTTGAAAGGAACAGGTGAAACATTATGCAGAAACGACAAGAAACAAGACAGATTGCTAAAACAAGTATTGTGCCAAGGGGAACACATAATCAGCCAAGACCATCTAGTTCTGGAAGTTCAGGAGTGTTGATGGTTGGACCCAACTTCAAAGTTGGTAGAAAAATAGGATGTGGTAATTTTGGAGAATTGAGATTAGGTGAGTTATTTTTAAAGGTTCATTTAATTGTGATAATTATGATACACTTTTGCACTAATTAAGATGAATTAATAATATAAATTCATATTTAAATAATTGTAATCCAGTATAGTGTAAAAAAGTCTGTTAGACACATAGAAGGCATCTGCTACTAGGGTTGGCAAGCTGGTCTTCAGTTACCAACTCATTATTTGACTAATTTCATATTTTGTCAAATATTACTAAAGTCTTTTGACCAATATTCTAACACATTGTCATATGTAATCACTTTGAAGGATCATTTGGAGTTAAACAACAGACAGTAGTTTCACCTGCATGCTTGTGCCATAGCTTAGCCATACCAAATAAGTTTGATATGTTAGCTGTTTGATCAGGGTTAAAGTGCATCCCATTTTGCTCTAGAACAGCCTTGATACGAGAGGTTTCTCCCAATTTTACATTTTTTATGTGAACACAGTAGCAAATTTATATATGCTTTTTTGGTCCTACTATATATAATAAAATAGATCAATGTATAATTATCAAGACTAGTGTTGTTTTAGAGTGTAGTTATTTAGATGTCGGTGATGAAATTAGTTCATTCCCGAGTCTAGTGTAAGAAACATGTTAAATTGAGAAAGTGTGAAATGCACTGTGACTCGGCACTATATTAAAGTATTTGATACATTTCTGTCATAAGGTAGTACTCGCACATGACACCGGTGACAAATGTATGAAATTTGATGTGTATTTTCTCTAAAATTGTTTATTTAAATGAAGATTTAGTTTAAAAAAATGCCAAAAAAAAAGGTGTGTATAAATTAATTAATCAAAATAATTGATTAAATAGGAGTAGTGATTAAACAGATTAATCAGAATTTCGGTTAACTCTCTCACTATAGGCTTGGTTCCAGGGACTGACATCGTTACCATTTTGTCCTTGTTATGGTTTTCATACTATAACTTTTAATACAGTATGTGTATCTTCACAAAATTTTGCAGATTATCAATGAATATTACAAGGCTATCATACACAAAATATTAGATTTTTAAAATTAATTTTTTAGATTTTTTAAGTAATCATTTGCTTGTGCATTTTTTCTTTTCAAATGTTGACTGTCCAACATGTTGAGTAATTTAGATTTTAAGCTTAAAAATACTTTTATGGATTAGAAAATTGTGAAATTCCACATGTGAAATATTTATAACCTCTAGATAATTATAAAATATTTTTGTTTAGAAATAAACTTTACATTTCATGTAATTGTTTTCACTATAGTATCTCTGTATGAGTTTGGTTGATTTGACTGACCTTGTACCCACCATAAAAAATCAGGAAATAGATATAAATTACACTTTTTTCTATTCTAGAATGACTACAGA
>NW_013665617.1:30933-38935 GCF_000517525.1 Limulus polyphemus
AAACAATGATCTCTTCTACTTATAAACTTTGTACTTGTTTGCCACTTACCGTAATTTGCTAAGCCTTGTCAAATTCTGCACATAGAGGATGTAAAACAAAATAATTTTTCAGGTTTTATATGTGTATTTTGAAATGACAAAAATCATAAATTACTATATCAATAACACAGAAATCCAGTATAATTTATCACACTTAGACCCAAATACAGCTTAGTTACTAAAAAAAAAATATATTTCAAACAACATTTTCACTTACTCCTTTCTTCTGAGAATCGAGAGCCCCCCAGTGGCACAGTGGTGTGTTTGCGGACTTACAGTGCTAGAAACTGGGTTTCGACAGCCGTGGTGGGCAGAGCACAGATAGCCCATTGTGTAGCTTTGTGCTTAATTTCAAACAAATGGAGATTTGAGACAAAAGAGAAAAAAAAATCATGTGGGGGGGGGGGATTCTGAGCTTTTGATTGGGTATAAAGCCATGAAGGAGCAAAGCCAGTGTATGTAAGGAAATATTTCCAAAAATGAAAGAAGTGGGTGGGGCCACAGTGTTTAATTTGCTAAATATAGTGATATTTCAGCAAATAGAAAAGATAGGAGGTTCATTTTATATATTCTAACTTGTCAATATCGATCATTTGAGTTTTTAATTTGCAAGAAACTATAAACTTTGTATTTGGACATCACAAGCAACTGATTTAAACCAAAGCTGCATTCAACATACTGTGGGACACACAAGAATCAATATTTTTTTTATATTTACTTTTAAACTAAGAAATTAACAAATGCATAATACTAAAAGTTGAATTATAATCTACAATATGATACCAAAGTTATTGACAGACATTCATAAAATAGTAATTCAATAAAATTTTTAATGTAAATCTACAAAGGTGATGACACATCTTTTGACCCCTGATCATAGGCAGACCCACAGCTAGACGATTAAATAAATTCTCACAAAAATAATCAAGTAATTGAAATTGGTGTTTTCAGTTATTACTGTTTTTGATTATTTCAACAGTTGATTAATTAAAATTCTGAATAAATAATTATCACATAATTAATCACGTAATTTATCAAAATTATGGTTTCTGATTATTCCAATTATCCAAGTAATTGAAATATTGCCATCAACTTACTCTTTGTTATGTCAAAGCTACTAAGGCTATCTACTATCGTCACTAATTATGAACTACTGACTACTTGGCAGCATTTTGTTTTTACTTGGTGTGAGAAAAACTGTACTAATTAATTGTAATAGATTAATGGGGGCCATTCATCGATCACTTAGCAAATACCAGTAATCATCCAAATCTAGTGTATATTCAATGATCAACTATCAAAAGAATACTCATGTTTAAAAAGACATTGCAAAGATACTGATAAAATGAATGTTCTTTCTGTTTGTCAGAGTTTTAAATTTCCTATTGTAGCATTTCTTACATTAAGAATAATCTTAGAAATACTGGAGAGAAATACTGCCAGTGTGAGAGCAAATACTGCAAACCAAATTATTTTTTAGAGTAGTGAACTATTAGACAAGGAATTGTACGTAATCTGAGTTTCAACATATCAGACTGCATTTGAAAATCATTGACTAAATGTTTTTTTGTCTCAATTTTCTGTGGTTTGTACAAGGTGTGAATCAAGTATTTCATATGTAATAACATTCATAGCAGTGAGTGAACTAAATGAGTATTTTGTAAATGCTAATTTTGTGATAGTTTATTTTGAAAGAGATTAGAGAATAAGCTTGTTCTTGCTGCTTTGAGACATTTTAAGCTCCTAGAGGATATCGGAGTAAAACTTTTAGAATCAATTTCTTTTATACATATATATATATACTTTTTGTACACCCAGGTAATGGAATTCTGCAAATTTGCCAATGTTGAGTATAGGGTTGAAGAGTAGTTGTAATGTGTGCCAAAAGATTTGGTTAGGATCCAAGGATTTTACTGTACAGCTGACAAATACATTTCACTGTCATATCAGCCAGGGTTTCAATTAAAACAAGCTTTGGTTCAAATACACCCACCTCCTGCTGATCCATCAGATTTTTGGAAGGTTTAGAGTTTGTACCTTGAAAATCTTGGACATTCTGTTACCTTGACTGACTACAAGAATGTCTTACAATATAGACATCCTTCTACTCAGTGCACAGAATTATATTTAAATTTGAAGAATCCAAATCATACTTTTTGTCCTAGGCATAGTATTCAACACTTATTAAGGTATTCTTCAACAGCTCATATGGTGAGATGTATTTAGAGTTTGTGTGTGGACAACTGCACATATTCAAAAAGACAGTACTTCTTATATAAAAATATTTGTATCTGTGATAAATTGTAAAAGTATGTAAGGGAAAGCTGTAAGTCAGAAATGCAGAAATATTTATGACATATTGTATGAGAAATTTCTGAAATAATAACTTAGAGGAGTGTGGATAAAAAAATCAAACTTATCAGCTTCACTAAAACTCTCTTCCCACAGTTCTAACTATGCAGTGCAAGATTAATAAAATTGAACCATTACCTTTTAACTTAAGACTGTTAAAAACCAGTAAACCTTCAAACTAGGAGGTTTTGAGCCTGCACTCAGTATAATTGTCTTTTTATGAGATATATGTAGCTATTGTAAAAGAATATAGGGCAAAACAGTGAAAGGAATATAAGAAGGATGAAACAATTGTTGTAAACAAATTGGTGCAAGTCTTAAGGAAAGGAACATACCATTATGGTATTTATTTTATGCTTGCCAGGCATATTATTTTCAGTAGAGAAATTGTTCTGTGATAAACAATTTTTGACCATTAGAATGAGGTTAATTACATGATTTACCCATGCACGCATTTTTTATGCAAAGATAAACTTTAGCCTGTCATGCAAAGAATTTTCAAAAAATATCAAGAAAGACTGGAAATTACTTATCAATGGTAACTTATCTGAGAAGTACGTGTGGTACATGCTTAAGCAGATTGAAGATTCCTTGGAGGTTTGTGATTGTCTGTAAAATCTAATATCATCCAATAGAGAGCACTACATGCACAGTGAGATACCACCATTTTTGGTCAACATATTTTCTTTAGAAGTAAGCTCATAACATAATGGACAGCAAGGAACCATTTGGTCCTTAAAGGCTATCCTTATGTATCCAACCCTGAGAAACAGTAAAAATTTAAATCCATTATTTTTCAGGAAATTGTTTATTCTTCTGTTAAAATCTTGTAAGATGCTAACCTTTGCTACAGATGATGGTATCTCATTCTGTAAACAAATGATCTTGTTCCAAAAATGAAACTATCTTGTGTATTGCCTGTCTTTTAGAATGTTAATCTTGTGTCAACACATCCTGTTTTCTTCGAAATACAGCAGAACTCAAAGGTTTTTATCCTGTTGATCTCCTGGATAAATCTTGTACATTTCAACAAGATCACCTCTTACTCTTTTTTTTTCTCAAGAGAAAACAAGCTAAGCAATCTTAACCTAGCTCCATCAATTTCCAAAATCAACTTAGTAGCACTAATGTGAATCCTCTACAATAAGTAGATACCCTTTTTTTAATAAGGAGACCAAAACTGCATGCAATATTCTAAGTGAGGCCTAACTTGTAATTATTAGTTAATATGTTTATAAATACATTTTAAAATTCTATTAGCTTTGCTACTAGCAACAGAGAACTGCACTGATGGCTTGATTGACTTATTGACTACTGTGCCAAGGTTCTTCTCTTCAGTCACCCGATCGAGTAGGTACTTGATTAGAGACATCTGTGGACTGCATCTGCTTTAGAAGTTCTTGGACAGTTCAAACTACTTGCACAGCTTGCCATCTGGTCAAATTGGCTAAATTTTGTAGGTGAAATATTGTTGAAATGCAACTGTAATTGAGAGCTGGGTTAGTGGAATCCCAAATGCAATAAACAGGTTGAGCTGAAGTGAAAAAGAACTGAAACTCGAAAGAATGTGGATGGAATAGAGAGCTCCAAGTCTCCACTGCAAATGATGAATAATATCAGAATTTAACTGGAGTTTTAGATGTATGGGTGCATGGTTTGATATTCATTGTGTTTGTTATATAGGAAAGGCCCATATTATGTTGAAATCCATACCTTGATCATATTTCAGGAATGGTTGGTGGATTTTGGATGTAAAAACCTTCTTTAAGTTTTCCAGTGTTATGCAGACTATCTTTTAATGGTTCCATTTGATATTATGTCCAGTGCAGTAATTGTGTTTAGATAGGGCTGCTTTTTCTGGATAGAAGAATTGGGTGGCATCTTGATGTTCTCTTTTTGTTTTACTGTCCTGCTGGTATGTCCAGTTTATATTTCACTGTATTGTAGGTAATATTCATCTGTTTGTCTTCACATGTTGAGTTTTTGGTTTTGGTATGATTGTTTTTTAAGGTTTTGTCTGATTAGAAATACACTTGGATTCTGAACTTCATGCATATCCTGTTGAGTTTGTAACTTAGTTTTGGAAGAATGATGATGATGATTTGGTCTGAGATATTAATGTCATCTGTATTTTGATTACTGTGGCCAACATCCCCAGATCTCTCCAGTGGATCGCAGCGTGTGTGAACAGAATTAGCTTGTTTGGTGAATTGTATAGTCTAAAACAAGAAACTTGCTGTGAAGATATCCATAATTGGGAATAGGGCATTTACTAACACAGCCTTTGGTTAATGGAAGGAATCATAGAAAGAAACTGGCACATAGAGTTGGACCTAGGCCAAATTGTGGCCTGAGACAAAGCTGTAAGGATCTCATTTGACTGTCCTAAGATACTACTTTGCAAGGTGTTAGTTTTTTGCAATCAATTTTTAATTTTTAATCTTATTTATTGTCACATTATAATGCCTCCAAAGGACGAGCAAGTTTGGTAGGATGGGGAATCGAACCCATGACTGTCAGATTGCTAGTCAAGTGCCCTAACCATGCTGGATGTTTTCAATAAGGTTACTACCTCAAGCCTTAACATTTTGTGTAAGTAAATATACAAGTAGATAGAGCATCTGAAGATTATATCCAGGCACAAGGTTGCACTGTGTTTATTACTGAAGTTGTAGTTATAAGTAAAGCCTAGCAAGTGGACCCAAATTTCCAAAACTTCATAAATTGTGAAGTTACAAAATTTAAAGTTTTTAATGATGAGTAATATTTCTTTTGGAAGGAAATTATTGAGTAATATTTGACCTAACACAGTTGTATTACATGACCCATCACTTGATTATAAATCTTTATTTTTATTAGTCAAATAACTAGATATGATACACAGAAATAACTAAAAACACAGCAAGACGGTAAACTTTTGGATAATGTAAAAAAGCTATTGAAATATCATTTCAACTGAAATAAATAAATGTGTATTTGCATGTAGTAAGCATCAAAGGGACAATGGAGCAAGATGTTTAGACACATCTGTCTTAAACAAAACTTTGTTGTGATCTTGTGACTTCTTGCAACAATTTTTTATTTCTTTATTGTGGATGAAATCCAGTTACATATGTATGTATAGTATAATACCCTATAATGTTCTAGGCTTAAAGCTTTGTTATGATATATAGTATTTTTTTAGACTAAAATCTTTTTTAGGTTTACTACAGATATGCTATTAAAAGAAAAGTATATAAAGTAAAATACAAAAAATAATGTTAACTGAAAACTGATTGTAAGTAGAATAAAATAAACAAAGAAAATGTTACTTCTTAAGATTTATTCTGAATTTTGTCTGTTCAAAAATTATACTGATGGTTTTAAAATATTTATTGACTTCTTAGTGTAAGTAGATGTCATTTATGAAAGCAGACTGTTTTTTTTTAATTTCAGAATCACAGAGTTGGTTAGAGATTAAAGTATCCAGTACTTACAATGTTTTTATTTATATAACCAGGACAGCATTATGAATGCAAATGTTGAAAATGTTATATTAAAATATCTTTGTAGCATTGCCACAATATTATAATTTATGTTGCCATAAGATGCTGTATTTTGTTTACCATAGATAAAGTACAACTTGTTTTAGTTTTCTTTCTGGATGGTCCTGGATTTTAAAGTTGATCCATATTTCCTTTTTTTTTTTTTAAATGCAAATACATACAAAGAATATTCCAATCCTACAAATTCTAAAATGTGATCTGAACCTGTTTTTATGATCTGAGTGTGTGTGACTACTTTGTGTCGGAAAGGCTGTTATGTACCATTCCAAATATGATCAGTTTTCTATGGCATCACACTACCTACAAAATGCTAAAAAATGTCTAGATGAGTTCTGACACATGCTACTCTAGTATGACTTTGTCAGCTGTGGTTGTCACGTGATTTGCTTATTCAAAATGGTTTTGATATAAAAATTATTCAACACTGCATAACAAAGTACAGCTTGTTGTTTTCAGCATTATTTAAAGATCAGTAAAACTTGTGAATTGAAGTTTGGATTATCAATAGTCATGGAGATGATTGGAAATATAAAAATTAAGCTTTAATATTAGATTTTACACATGTGGATTTATTGTTGCACATTTTTGAAGGTGGCAGGGAAACTTCAAATATACATTGTCAGTATTTATGTTTGTTGGGTTGTGAGTTTTAGTTTTGATCTTCAGTTACATGATTGAAATTTCTGAAGAGACTGCCTAGTGATTTTATATTTAGGAAGTTAACTAGACGTATCATATGTGCATTTAATTAAAAGAATAAGTATATTGTGTGATGTCCATGTTGTAGACATGTGGTTTTTACTGGAAATTGCACTATTCAATGACTACTTTCAAAACTGTCATTGTAGTATGTATATTCCTAAAGCAAAAAATACTGTCAGAATCATTTTTAACTCGCACAAATTTACTTAAGTGCATGGTACATGACATACAATCATGTATGATCACATGAACAAGCAACTTGTCAAGATTAAATATTGAAGTACATGTAATAAACGTTATAATTTCACACTTATTTTCACTTATGTTCATTTGCTGTTGAAATATATATGATGTTTTTTAAAAGGGCAAATACATTCATTTTTACATTTGCTTTGCACTGTATTTGATTTTTTAATGTACTTTTTGCACACTATTCATTTACAGTAACCATTATTAATTTTCCTAATTTAATTGCAAGTTTTATTGCATTGCCAGAAACTGATTTTTATTTCATTTCTTTAAAGAAACCATTTATACTGATATTACATTTAATTTGATGTTCCAGTGCAAACAGTTGTTTGTATTATTTTGAAGTTGGATATACTGTGTCAGGTTTCTTTTTGTGGATTTTTCTACAGTAAGTGTCTGTGACTTGTTGACGATAAAGGTAACTATGAATGAACAGCATGCACTACACTTGTTTCAATTCAACATATATATTCCGAGACAAAATACATACAAATATATCAGCACAGTCATACACCTTCTCTTATTCATAGCTTTTCTTCGACCTTCTGATTGCTTATGCTTCGCTGGCCCACGTTTTATATCTCTTCTCTCAACGTTGGTTCACTACCACCCCTTCATGAACAGTTCCTACGTGCTACTCTATACTCTTGACACCAACAAGTCACACCTGCAAAAAATTCATAAATTAGATAACACAATAAATCAAAAAATAATCTTGTAGATCGTGACATACTGTTGTATTGTTTGAGGTTCTGATTTTATCTCTAGCATTACAAGCTAGCTATTTTGATGACTTATTGTTACATGATCAGTAATGTTGTTGTTTTTCAAATTTTATTCCATTCTTAAGAAAATATCTTGTATGCTAACATGGAAACTTGCAAGATATTAAGTTTTCATAGTGAGGGGAATTTTGTTGCTTAATGTCATATCTGTCTATCTTTGTTAAAAGTTGTAAAGTCTTTTAAATAGCAAATCTAATAATGTTGTGAATCAAATAGTACTTTTTTCCTGTATCCTTTGAATAAAAGATTTTGTCTGTTTTCAACTAAACAACTTAATGTATATATACACCTGGAAAAAAGTTAAGCACCCCCATGTTTTTTTCAAGTGAT
>NW_013665617.1:39840-46009 GCF_000517525.1 Limulus polyphemus
ATCACTTGAAAAAAACATGGGGGTGCTTAACTTTTTTCCAGGTGTATATAATTTTTGTATCATTTTAGAACTTTAAATTTGAAGTAATTTTAACTGCAGCTATTGGACACTGTTTTTTTGTGTGTGAACATATAATAATTTTAAATTGAGAACATAGTACATGTTTGTATATTTTCATGCAATACTTTTAATGGCAGTACATGTATTTACCACTATATGTTAAAAAAAAATTAACATTCAGTTAAGTTAATAATGGTTGGAGATGGGTTGAATGGGTGTTTACCCATTCAAGCCATCTCCAACCATTATTAGTCTCAAAGTGGGTTCCTCGTCATCGAATTTGAATTCAGCTGAGTTGTACAACATACATTAAATACTTTGGTATTCGTATATATATACACCTACAGTTTTAAACTTATTTCAAAATCACCGTATAGGTTTTATTGCTAAATTTTTTCTTGTTATCTTCTATTTTCAGGAAAAAACTTGTACAACAATGAACATGTTGCAATAAAACTGGTAAGTATTCTCAGTAAAAATCTTTAATTTAAATATGTAACCTACTGTTCCTATCCTTTAAAATATTTTATGATATATCTCAAGGACTCTTGTTTTCAAACTTTAGAGAGCACTATTTCATTAGTAGGAAGTATGAAATATATATACATTTGATGATAAGGTCATCTGTTTACTATGCTATAAATGCTTCATCACTTTTACTTCAAAATTCTTTAAGTTACATTGTTTTGTGTCAGTGTAAATTGGTAAGTTTTATTTGTATTTATAAAATGGTACATTTTCAATTTATTTTTATTGCAAAATGTGTTATTTGTTATGAATATTATTTCTGTCACTTCTTAACCTTCTCTCCACGGACATCTTTCTCTGCACATGTAATGTGATTTTAGTGAGTTACATTCCAAATTTAATTGAACTACTTTCTTTTCATGGCATACCAATAAATATAACACAAGAATGTAACTTATAATCCATATTTTTATAGTATATAAGCTTTAAGTTCTTACTTTTATAAGCCAGGATTAAAAATACATCTAGAATATCCCCTATTGTGAGAATATATTTACTACCTCTCCAAGAAATATGAATTTTAATGTAAATTGCTTATTATGATATCGTCATTGCTTAGACAAATCATACTTTTTATAGTCTTCAATCTTATTTGGTTACAGAGCCATAAAATAGACAACCACACCCCTCTTGCAATGCCCACCTGTCACATTCTCTCTTTCAGAAATTGCCAATAGTTCTTTCTAATGTTCAATACTACAGTATTTATAACCAATAGAAAGCCAAGGTTTTCATTCATCAAATGATTTATTACATTATGTTGTTTTCTGTAAAGAGAATGGTCAATTTCACTTTCAGTTCAAGCTTGATTCCCACAGGAAACATCAATGAGATTAGATGAAGTTTTAATGGCTCTTGTCACATTGTTAGAAAGCCAGAAAAATTGTGATAGTTATGGAACATTGTCAGCTTTTTGCACATTATTATTCTGTGCATTATTTAATTAAATGAAACATTATTTAGTGCAGTACTGCAATTAGTTATGAAAAAAAAAGGAAGGTTATGTGTCATCAACAGTCAACAGCAAAAAATAGAAGACCCAGATAAGTACTTTATTTCTTGTTTTTCAGGTGTATTTTTTATTTATTATTATAAAAGTAACGAAAATGTAAAAATTGGAAAATGTTTTGTTAGTTAAGGTTAGATTAGGTGAAATAATAATATAAAATTTTTCATGAGGTATAATCTTGAGCAGTTCATCAAATAGCTCATGCGTAATGTATCTTAATAGTGTAATATGAGCTGAATGTTCACAAAATGAGTTATAGCATATGATTGTGCAAATAGTAATTAGATATGTTTCAAAAGGCAATAAAACAATAAAATTTAAGCATAAATACATGTATACTGTTATGAGTTTTAAGCTATTTAGGATAAACAAATGTAGATTTATATTCAATTTTGAAGTCATTCTACAAAGAAAAAAGGGTAATTTAGATTGTTTTTAATTTTTTTGGTAGTTACGAGGTCAGTCAAATTCACCAACCTTGTATAAAGTTAGGGTAGAGAAAATAGCAGACGAAATATAAAATTTTACTGAAAAAAAAGTTTAAAATCTATTTGAGGTTTTTGAGATGAAGGAAAGTATTTTTAATTTTAGCATGGAAATTGCTTAGCACTCTGACTAGTATTTAGAAATACCATATACATTCACAGACAAATCTTTTGTACTAAAAAATCAATTTGTGATGTTACTAAAAGTCTGCCAAATTTTGTGAAGATACACAAAGTGTATTAAAAGTTATAATATGGATACTAACAAGTACAAAGTGGTTATGAGGTTGGTCAATTCGACTGATCTTGTATCGAGAGAGTTAATGCATGTCATCCTTTTTATCATTATGAATTTTTTGTGGTCATTCTCTCTTTTTCATTCATGTTGTAACCTGTCTTTCAGAATAGTTATTTTGCAATTAGCATCCTTGATCACCATCAATTTTAAATTTTCCTGAAACTTATTTTATTTTGCAAATAAAAAAAATCAACATTGAAGTAATAGAAGTGGAAATAGTATTTCAATTGAATGTCTATAAGTTTTTTCACAATGATAAACAAGAGGGATCTTTTAATTAGGGCTTAATAAATAGAATGTTTATTGATTCATAAAAAAATTAGCAAAAAACAAGACAGTAGTAAATGTAACATGCTTTAACCATAGTTGTTTCTTCTATTAATTTTGCTGAAAATTAGTCTGTGTTTGTTGTTTTTAATTATCTTTAGCTTTGATGACCCACAAAGTTTAATTTGTATCATTTTTCAATATTATTCCTTCACATTTGTCCATAATTCTTCTAAATTTTTGTTTATTCCTTACTGATGTGTAAGTATACCCTATATATTGTTTGTTCATGTTATCACATTCTGATCCTCTTTTGTAAATGTAGGATAACAAAGATGTAAACTAATTACTCAATGATTGAAAAATAGCTTATTTATTACATAAATACAGTAGAATAACTTTACAGCATTTTACATTATATAACCAAGTTCTGTTATTTATAGATATGTAAATAGATATAACAGTGACTATAGTAGATTTAATGTATTGAATGTAGAGATTGGAAATTATGACACTGTGCTTAAAGCTATGAGTTTGGTCTATTGCATAATAGATTTGTAAGGTTCTCAAATATAAATAAGTAGCAATTTTTGATTTGCAATTTAATATAAAATTGAGAAAATTTAACCTGTACTTTCTTATTTAAATATGTATTTTTTCCAGGAACCAATGAAATCCAAAGCACCTCAACTTCACTTAGAATATAGATTTTACAAGTTATTAGGAAGTCATGGTAAGATGTACAATTTATTCTTATCATATGTAGATAAGTTATATAGCAGGTTATCAACTTGCCAACTCTACATAAGTGTGTAAATTAAAAAAAACTTGTACAGAGATTGAATATGATATAATGATGTTTTAACCTCACCACATTATTACAGTCTATGTTACAATGTCTAGTCATGCTCTATTTGATAACTGTGCATCTTAGAAAGAGCTCTATCATATTTTCTATTACAGAAGGCTCTGTCATAAAGCTGTCATATCCAAGGAACTACTCCTCTCTGCTTGTTTTCCCTAATTTATCTAATGTACAAAGATAATGATTTCCCAGTACCCCTTTCAACAGTGTGATATTACAAAAAATCTTTGGGTACTGTGTCCTGTGACTTGACTACTACTTTTCCTGAGGAATAGCATGCCATCTTATTCTTTAGCTGCTTGAGGTAGCCAGTGTTTGAACAGGAGGTATGATCAGAAGTCTTACCTTGGTGAACATATACCTCATTTTAAGATATATACTTTTTGATAATGTTGTATATTGTTGCCTGGGGCACATAAAGTTTTTGTCACTAAATTTATGTTTTTTGGATTTTCATCTGTTACAAGATACCACACTTTGTTTAACCATGACTGTGGTATGACCTGATGCAGGTCTTTTTTTGGATGGTCCTGGTGTCCCAAGTTGATCCGTATTTCTTTATTTTCCAGTGTCATTAAATATAGGGGATATCCCCATCTTGGAAATTCTAAATATTTGATTTAAACAACTGTTTATGATCTGAAAGTATGATTATTTTGTGTTAGGAAGGGCTGTTATATATATCCTTCTCAAAAGTGATAATTTTTTGATGGCATCACACTATGTATGAAATGTCAAGCAGTGACAAAATGTAGTTCTCATACATGCCATTCTATAAACACTTTATATCAACTGTGGTAGTTGACATGTGACTTGACAACTTGCATATTCCAAATTGTTTTATTATACTCAACTTCTGCATTCTTATTTTATGTTAGAAATATGTGTTTGTAAATCACGATTTGTAAGGGTTACACAGAAAATAGGAAAGTAATTTTTTTGTTAAAAAGCTTTGTCTTTACAACGAAAGCCACTGCAAGTCAATTATGAAGATGCATGGTTGGCAGATAGAGCATGACTGAATGTAGTGACATGGATTGTAATGATGTGGTGAGGCTTCAAAATAATTATAATATAATATAATATACTGAGCCGCTGTAAATATGCAAAATAATTACATATAAACCTTACTACTTTTTTGATTTATGATTTATACTAAGAAAGAAAATAACGTTGTCTAATTGATAACTCCTCTTGCTTTTGCAAGTGTAATTCTGGAGCCTCTCCTAGTGGGTCAGTGTAAACTTAGAGATTATAACAGTAAACATTGTGGACTTACTAATCTGGGCTTTTCATAAAGTTTGAGACAAGCATTATCAGTTTGAATCTCATGGAAAGTTAGTTTGTTTAATAGTTATTCTGATCTCTTTCCTTGAGTTTATCTTATTGAGAGATCCCTCTTTATACGTATATGTATGAATGTGTTTGAATTTAAAGACAAAAGGCGGAAGACTCAAAACGTTATCCTCTAAACTTGTGTTTCTACAACAGATAGTTGCCATCCATTCAATTAAGTTATGCACAATATATATAATGTAATTAAGTTTAACAATGTTAATCTTCTTTTCAAAGGAGGTGATAAAAATTGGCTTAGTAATTATAGGCCTGGTAGTCTTACATCAGTGGTGGGAAAAGTTTTTGAAAGTCTGATGAAAGATCCTTTGCAAAGTCACTTAAGGTTTAAAATCTTGTTGGATAATCATTATGATTTCACTGGAGGAAAATCTTGCCACACTAATCTTTTGACATTTTTGGAAGAGGTTATTACTTGTCTAGGTGAGATTGCAAATGGGGATTTGGTGTATCTATGTAAACTATGACAGTTTGGAGTATTTCACACAATTTGATTTTACTAATCTACCTATCTGGTGTTTCTCTGTAGTTGTACATGCTTATGTATATGTATTGAGTTCCCTTGCAGAGCATGCAGAATTGGCAATGTCACATGCTCACGGGATGTATGGATACTTTACTGAAACATAGTTTATTTTTATATCAAATATGAACAATCTAGGAAATGATACAGAATGAAGTTTGTACATTTGTATGTTAGATGATAAAATTATTGTAAAAATTGTACTTATTTTACAACATAACTTTAAATTAGTGTGTTCCATTTTAATTTACATTGGAGAAGTTGGGTATTGGGATTTTATATATATTATCTTTATGAATATACTTTTTTTTTCTAGCAACTTGCATGTATTATTATGGTATTAATAATACATGCAGGTTGAATTGTAGTTCTATGTTTATGAGTTTGCTAAAGAATTGGAACGTTTTAAAACATCTAACAGACTCTCAAATATGATACAGTAAATGGTTTTAGTAAAAATCTCAAACTGTCAAATATAGTATCAGGAAAATTTTCAATTTTAATTTTGATAACTATAAATTAGAAAATAAGTGTGCTAATCATGTTAATGTAGGTTAACTATCTATCTAAAGCATAGCACATAATTGCCTTCTATAGTGTGCACAGCACTGTGTAACATTTTCAACTCTTTTTAATTTTTGTTTTCGTTCAGAGGAGTAGACATTGTAACATTGTATTTAGGAGTAAACATTGTAACATTGTATTTAGGAGTAAACATTGTAACATTGTATTTAGGAGTAGACATTGTATTTAATCGACTTGTATTTTGTAAAATACAGTC
>NW_013665617.1:46719-50117 GCF_000517525.1 Limulus polyphemus
ACACACACACACATGACCAGATACTGTTGCACGACTTAGAAGAGGTATCTTGGCATCCTAGGGTGTTGGTTTAGAGTAGGTTTGTTTTGTTCAATTAAGATGGATTCCTTGATTTTTCATTTGTTTATGTTTGGTTCTATGTTTAAAATTACTTTTTAATACATATACTATGGTTTTTTGATTTGCAATGGTGGAAAACATGGGACATTTTTTATTGTGTTTTGTGAATCTGGTTAAAAAATCATAAATTACTCCACTAATTTATTAATCATAGAATTCCACTATAATTTATCAAGGTCAGTAACTAAGATGTATTTTAGTCTAAAAAAATATGAAATTTCGAGCAGACTAAAGACACAGCCTACTTCGTTGAAATATTGGTTCAAAAGAAAGAAATGGTGCCAAGTCTGTTAAAATGGCTGAGAAAGCCAAAAGGGATACTCTGAGCTAGAATATTTTAAGGCTTTCACACATTAATTATTGTTTTCTCTCAATAAGTAATATTTGTATATGTTTCTGTAATGTTACAGAAGGAATACCAAATGTGTACTACTTTGGACCATGTGGCAAATACAATGCCCTGGTCATGGAGTTGCAAGGACCCAGCCTTGAAGACTTATTTGATCTCTGTGAGAGAAAGTTTAGTCTTAAAACTGTTTTGCTAGTTGCTGTTCAGCTTGTAAGTATTTAAAAATAAACATTTTAGCTTTATTTCATGTTTTCATAATTTCAGATACAGTATATTAAAAATGATTTCCACATAAAGAAACCCATTCATGTTTTCTTTACAAGCTCTTTTTATTCTTTGTATGGTAATTTATTAAATTAAAAATGAAAATGAAAAACTGGTATTCAGAAATTGTAAGTTTTAGATGGAAACTAAATAAAGTACTTGTGCTAAGTAAGGAGTCCTGATAGTTTATATTGGTGATGAAAGTTGTGACAGATCAGTGGGTTACTTGGTGTTATAAAAAATATTTTGATAACATATAGTGAAATGTTAGTGATTTTGAACCATGATTGTAATGTATCTTTCCAAACATTAATATTTTACTTAAACTATCAAAATAATTTCCACTTGCTAGTTAAAGAAAGACCAACACGTTAAAATCTCACAATATTATTTTACTTGTGTAAAAATGTAAAGTGTATTGGAAATTAACTTGGATCATTCAGATGATCTGTTGGTTGTTTCTCCTTTATGAAGTATTAAAGTGATCTAAATGAAGATGATAAAACAGGAGTGAGACTTTTAAGATTTACCTTTGGAGAGAGCTTGTGTATGCTCTTCTCTAAGTTTTTCAACTCGCTCGAATTCCCCCACATCACTATTTTAAATACAAATAGCATAACAATGTGTATATTAAACTAAAAGAACAGAATTTAAATTTAGTACTAGTGCAACTAGGTTAGACTTTATATCTTTATTTTGTTTAATGTTGAAGGAATGTCTTCTTTTTCTTATCTATATAGTGCATGTAAAGGTGAATGCTTGATTGAGATAACATGATTTATATCATAAAATGTTTACTTAAGTGGGATTTACATGTTCATCCACAGCTACATCGAATTGAATATGTTCATTCCAAACACCTTATCTATAGAGATGTGAAGCCAGAGAATTTCCTGATTGGAAGACATTCAACAAAAAAACAAAATATCATACAGATTATAGACTTTGGTTTAGCAAAAGAATATATAGATCCAGAAACCAGCAAACATATACCTTACAAAGAGCACAAGAGCTTAACTGGAACAGCTAGATACATGAGTATCAATACTCACTTAGGCAGAGGTAAAGATGTTATAATATTCCTATTTCTTATTGTAGTTATTTGGAATAAGCTGATTGATTGATATCTTAATTTATAAATTTTTCTTGATGAAAACAATTTGAACCATAAATCTTTGTCAAAACTTGTTGAAGTTTTAGTAGATTCTTGAAATAACAATACATAACTATAAAACACAACTTGCATGCTTTTTTGCTATTTTTAAGGGTATGACTGGCAAAGAATTGTTTAAAATTAGTATTTTTTACATAAAAGCTGCTTCTGCCTTGTAAATCATAAATGTTATGTAGTACTTTTTTATGTGTTTTTTTTTCCTTTAAAATAGACAGTTGTATACAGTTGTTTTACTTGTTATGTAATTAAGGCACTTCACTTGAATTGCTATGTGATAATTGTGAATTTTGTAATTCAGGTGTTTGAATGTTGGAATTTTAGTACATGTGACTTGTTAATTTCTCATATTCAGAACAAAGTAGACGAGATGATCTGGAAGCACTAGGCCATATGTTTATGTATTTTCTACGAGGTAGCTTACCATGGCAAGGGTTGAAGGCAGAAACACTTAAAGAGCGTTATCAAAAAATTGGTGACACCAAAAGGACAACACCTGTGGAAGTACTGTGTGAGGGTTATCCTGGCAAGTAACTGCAGTTTTTGGGTTAGATGTAACTGATTGTGAGAAATACATTGTATTCAATTAGTTTGAACTTAGAATTTATGTGAATGTGACTGTAACATTTGTGTTCAGAACATTAAGTGTGCTTGCACATAGAATAATGTTTTAAGTTTGTCTAATAGGCTGCTTTGTAAGAGTTATTAACTATTAACTCTATTGTTACAAAGTTGGTCAAATGGACTGACATAACCATTTTGTACTCATTATAGTTTCTGTACTATAACTTTTAATACACTTTTAATGCTTCATAAAATTTAGCAGACTTTTAGTAAACATTACAAATCTGTTGTACACAAAAAAATCTAAGACTTGTCCGTGAATGTATATACTATTTCTGAATATATGTTTGAGAGCAAAGTGATTTTCACATTAACATTAAAAATACTTTTCTACGCCCCCAAAATCTCAAAATTTATATGCTTAATCTTTAAAAGCTTCAAAATAAATTTAAATGTTTTTTTTCTTCAGTAAAACTGTATATTTTATATGATCTAATGTCTTACAAGGTTGATCAACTTGACTGACCTCGTAACCACCAGAAAAAATATTGAAGTAAATCTAAATTACCCTTTTTATTTCTTGTAATATGAAACTGTATTTGTTTATCCTAGATAGCTTTAAAGTTATAACAATATACATCCAATTATGCTTAAATTTTATTGTTTTATCACCCTTTGAACCCTGTCTAACTACTATTCTCACCATTATAAGTTGTAAATCACTTGGTGAACACGCAGGTCACGTTACTCTATTGAATTACATTATGCACAAGCTACTCATGAGTGTACCCGATGAAAATTTTTTATTATATTATTATTTATTTCACCTAATCTAACCTTAACTAACATAAAAAGTGTCCTATTTTTACATTTTAGTTACATTTATAATAATAAATAAAGAATACACATGAAAAACAAGAAATAAAGTAC
>NW_013665617.1:51023-53955 GCF_000517525.1 Limulus polyphemus
ATGTAACTAACTAAAACCATGTTACATGTACAGAAAAAGATGGCTGTGAAGAGAGAAAAAGAGAGAGAATATTATAAAACAAATTTTATACAACATACAATAAATTACCAAAAGTATGTAGAAAATATCTTCAAATTAATATTAATAAGTATTGGGCCCATCTTTATCATTAATCAAAGCCTTGACTCACTACTAACCCTAAATACCAGTGTTAGTACACATCTGGTGAAATAAACTTGCCACTCTTTCAGAGCAACTCCAAATGTAGAGATTTATGAGACAAATACTGGATGTTTGGTCATTAACCATGGCTGGACATTGCATGTTTTTGGTAAAACTCTGACAAAGCATTCACAGCTACAATAGCTATTATCAATGGACCCTGTCTAAAGCAGCCAAGGCAGGCACATATCATGCAGTATGGCATGGTGTATTATCATACTGATAGAAGAAATGCTAAATAGTGTCCTTCTATAGAATATCTTCAATGCGTGCAGTGAATATAGCATTATCCAAAATATAACAGTATACTAAGACTTTTATGACTCCCTTAACTATTATCAGTGGACAAAGTTCATATTAGTTCAAAGAGATTCATACTGTGTTAGTATCCTGACTACTATTCATGGTTAAAATAACACAGCCATTTTTTTTTTTTAGATTTTGTTCTTCATTCTGTTCCCTTGCCCCAGTCCCATGCATGTGAAATAAACAGAGGTTAGCAGAATTTATCACTCATTACTGTTTTCTATTGTTTTTTTCCCCCCAGCTTAAGCTACAATGAGAACTGGTAATTTGTGTAGAGAACTTTGTTGAATAAGTTAATTTAGTTGGGCCCATTAATAGCTTGGGTCATACTGTTGTAATATGTTTGGTAACATTGTGTACACTATCTTGTCAAATGCATCTGGGCATCTTTTGATCATGTATCAAAAGTCACCTAGCATTTTCAGCAAGCAAAGTCGTTAACATAAATGTCAACATCTTTGAGCGGGCTTCTGAGAAACCAGGTTTAACCATATAGAACAGCTTTGAAACTCTGGAGTGAATCCTTTTGACACAGAATCCTGTGTGTGGTAAAGGTACCAGGGAAGGTTCTATCCCTGAAGTGGAGGAGAGGATCCTGGTTGTTGAGTGGTGCATATGTCACTGCAACACATAACATTGCTTTTGAATTCCTGTAGATGGGAGGCCCTGAGATAATCCTCTCAGGAAAGTCAACTGGTGGCTAGGATCAGGCAAGTGCCAGTATTGGAAATCCTCAAGGGTTGTTGTAGAAATTATCTGGTAATGGTGTTTGGGAATAGTGCTTTCAAAACTCTTAGTGTTGCTGTATTGTCCTCAGTGTGTTTCCTTGTATAAATGTGTTGAATTTCTGTTCATAAGAATGGGAAATATGAGCTGGTTAGGCTACTTATTGCTGTATTTTCTTTGCTTCCCTGTAACTGTCAAGGTGGGGTATTTGAATTGCCCTATGCAGCCACGAATTGTGTCCAGTTGTTTCACTTGCCATCAATTTGGTCATTTATAGATTAAAGACCTTTTTTCATGGTTCTCCTGCCTGTGCACACTATGTTGAGAAAGACCACATTAATACTGTATGTTTATCTTAATCTTGCTGTATTAACTGTCAAAAGTTCACACTCCTTTTATTCTAGGTCTTATTCAAAATGGATGGATGAGAAAGAAGTGAAATGTCTTAAGACACTCAGTAACATCATTTATGGTGCGACATGAAAACTGGAACAGAATTTTGCTTTTGCTTTATCTTCAACTTATTCAGTTGGGGTATAAGCATCTCTGTTTATACCCCATCTGAATCCTTTTTGTCCAGGTTTTTTACCCAATTGCAGAACTCTAGCATGGCTGGGTCCAAGACCAATTTCCAGTTCTCACCTTTTCTCTTTGGAGTTGCAACTATTAGGTGATGTTGCACTGTTCATTACATAATGAGCAGCTTCCACAGAGGTTGATTAACCTACCAAGGGCAAAAATAAAAAGGGGATAAACCTTAAATGCTCCCTTCCTACTCCTAGGACTTTAGATGAAAGTGACCATTTTTATTTATCCCTTTCGATACGGGTCACAGATGAAAGGCAATGTCATCTCGTTTGTTGACTCACATTCAAAATTTTATTGAACTACTATTTCTTGAAGTTATGTCAATAAGTTTGGTATTAAACTGTAGATTATAATTCAAATTTTAGAACTATACGTTACTCAGTTTGTTAATTTAAAAGTAAATATCAAAAACACAAATAAACATCAATTTTTGTGTGTCATGTGGTATGTTGAATACAGCACTGATTCAAATTAGATGTTTGTGAAGTCAAATACTTAGTCTATAGTTTCATACAAATCAGAAACTCAAATTACAGATATTGACAAACTAGAATATAAAATAATAACATATCTTTTCTATTTGCTAAGATATAGCTCACGAAATAAATCAAACGTAGTGGCACCCCGCTCACCTCCTTCCATTTTTGGGAATGTTACCTTTTAAACACTTACTTCTATATATGACATGAATAACCAATCAGAAGCTCAGAATGTCCCCCAATGGTTTTTTAAGCCTTTCTAACAAACCTAGCATCATTTCTTTCTTTTAAATCAAGAGTTCAATGAAGTAAGTTGTGTTTTTAGTCTGCTCAAAATTTCATGTTTTTTTTAGACCCAAGTACAACTTAGTTACTGTGTTTGATAAATTGTAGTAGAATTTTATGGTATTGATGTAGTAAGTTATGATTTTTTAGTCATTCAAAAGCAAAAGTATATATATATATATACACCTAAAAAAAATATTTTGTTTCATGTCCTCCATATGCAAAAACTTTAAGGCTTAGCAACCTACATCAAGCAGAAACTGAGTACAAAGGTCATAACTAGGAGAAATAATTGTTTGCTTTACTTCTTTATTTACTGTTCTATG
>NW_013665617.1:54180-74557 GCF_000517525.1 Limulus polyphemus
ATGTGAAATTTCGAAATTTTCTGATGCATAAAAGTATTTCTAATGTTAAGATAAAAATTACTTTGCATGATAGATAAGCAAGATGTGAAAAGAAAAAAAAAAAGGCATGAGAGAAACATTACTTTACAAACCTTAAAACTTAATAAAAAATAAATATTGTGCATATTAAAGCATTGTAATGTTTACTGATAAACTGCCAAATTTAATTAACATTCGCTTACTAATTTAAAAGTTATAGCATGAAAACTATAACAAGCACAAAATGGTTACGAGCCCGGGTTGAAAGAGTTAAGTGGAATAGTCAATATTTTCATTCTCATCTGAATTATATTCAGACTTATTGGCTCATATCATGTTATTTGTATATCCTTAAAAGAGACATTCCTGAAATATGCTGATTCCACTACCAATTGGCAGTTTTCTTTAATGTTCAAAGATAGGTTATTTGATGTTTTGTTCATGGTGGAATAGCATTACTGCTCATTCAACGTGCTCCCCCAATGTCTGTCCCACTCATTACGATTCTGAAGGCTGTTTCTACTTGCATCTCCTTTGGCTAAATTGTCACAATAAGCTCTATACATGTCACCTGGTATCTTCCTTTATTATTTATTGCAGACTTAAATGAGCACAATCCACTCTGGAGTGGTGGTGTAAGTGTTGATAGGTGGGATTGATCTGTGTAGTGTTTATTCTGAGATCAGAATCTTTTTCTCCAGTACTGGAGAAATTATCTATCTTGAAGCCTTGAGTCTGACGTTTATGATCATAGATTTGTCCATTATTTTCACCTTTTAATTTTTTTGTGAGGGGAAGTGGACAGTATAGTGATAATTTTCCTACCATTCTGAAGGAAATTGGCCACAGCCTATGGCACCTGAGTTATTTGCCAGAGTGAAATACGAAGAAAGTCAACTGGCTGTCCTTCATCTTTCTCTCCCAGATTTATCCTGCCATTGTTAACCTCCCGTCTCTGTTAACAAATGCATTGAGGCAGTAATTGATCATATTGTTCATGCAGCTGTATCTACTGTATTTAAAACTGCAATATATTTTCCACAGTGTTCTTGTCCATGAGAGACACCTGAGCCAAAAGGTCGTAGAGGGCTCAGAAAAGATTTTCTACACTTACTAACTACATAGACTTTCCTAAGGCTCTTGCTAGTACTGAACATATTGGGCATAACAGTCTGAAGGAATATACAGTTCAGTGTATGCCTCAACATAATTAGTTGCAAAGTAGCTGTAGTAAAATTTTGAATTCTTCATAACGACATTTTTCTACGTAACTTGTTTTATATTTAAAAAAGAGTTTTTGACAGTTTTATTTGGACAGCTTTTTGTCTTATACAAAAGTTTATGAACTTTTATTTCAAACATTATTGATAGAGAGACATCAGAAACTGGAGAAATAGCTCCTGTGACTTGAAACAGTACAACTATAGTTTGTTTTTAAAAATTGGGATAACAACACTTGTAGTTTTTATCATTTTAATTAGTACACGTGTTTTGATTCTGAATTAAGACTTAAATTGTTTTGCAATTTCTTTTTGTATTTCAACCATATTAGTAGCTAATTGATGGTGATTATATTTTTTACCAGAGGAAATGTCCACATATCTAAGATATGTGAGAAGGCTGGATTTTTTTGAAACTCCAGATTATGACTACCTAAGAAAGCTGTTCCAGGACCTTTTTGATAGGAATGGTTATCTGGATACAGATTTTGATTGGTGTGGAAAGCAACAGGTAAGCATTTCCTCAATTAAAAGTGCCATGCCAATTTTATTTACAACTGTAGAAATTCTCCTAAACTACATAGGGTTGAGAATGTTATATTAAACTTTTTTTGAGCCTCACAATGTTGTTTCTGTTCATTTCACCACATCTCGCCATGCTCTGTCTAGCGACTGTTCATCTTTGCATTAGCCTTGCATTGTAGTTTCCATTACATAAAGCTCAACTATAAGTCTTTTTCACTTCCTTGAAAACTCTCCATAATCCATCTAATGTATGAGGATGATGGTTTCCCAGTGTCCAATTGCACAGAAATCCGTATTTGCTACATCTGGTGACTTGACCAATATGTCTGTGTGTGTGGAATAGAATGAAAGCTTATATCATTCTTCAACTTTAGAAGCATCTGATGGTTGACATGAGTGGTATGATTAGCAGCCTTATCTTTGTGAACCCACACTAGGTTGGCCTATTTTTCAGTGTAGGAAATCCTTGTTGATTATGTTGCATAATGTTGTCTGGTGCTTGTGAATAGTGTTTAGTCAATGACCTTTGTGTTTGTGGATTCTTGTATTTTACAAGATGCCACGCTTACCATAGTTGGGATGTGCATCATGTTTTCTTTCTGGATGTCCCTAGTGCCCCATGTGGACCTGTATTACTTTGTTTTTCAATGTTATTAAGTATAAGGGATATCCCCATCTTTGAAATTCCAAGTCTTCAAGTTAAACACATTTTTATGATTGAATATGTGAATATTTTATATTGAAAAGACTGTTACATACCCTTCCCAAAAGCTATCAGTTTTTGATAGCATCAAATTATCTATGAAATGTAAAAATGAAGTTCTGATACATTCTGTTCCACAGATACTTTATATTGACTGTGGCTGTTTAGTCATCTGCTTATTAAGATATTCAAAATCGTTTTAGTTTAACATACTCAGCCTCTGTATTTTTACATTAGGAATATGTGTGTGTAAATGTGGATTATCAAAGATCCTCAGAAAAGAGCAAAATAATTTTTTATTAAGTAAGATAATTGTGTTACTTGTATGTCTACAATGGTGGATACGTGTGATCCTTAACTAATGAATTTCATTCCTTTTATGTTATGATCAAGCACATATTTTTGTACTAGTTTATTATTATTATGTGTATTAATGTGCAATAAATAAGAAGTCTTATATACTTTAATAAAATTAATTTTGTTTATTTTGGCATTTGATAAAAATAACAGTGAATGATGTTACTCATATTACACCATTTTCTGGCTACAGACACGAAGTAATTACATTTTGGGTGTGTAATAACTAAATAGAGCAATTAATGTGATTGTACTTCTTGTGTTAAAAACATTGAGAAGCATAGATAATGCCAGTTAATCCATCTATAACTCCTTATACATTGTCAGTTGATTTAAATTGATAATTTAATTTGTTTTGAGGAATTATTACTAAACCATGAATAATGAATAAATAAATTAGTCAACTGGCTTATGTTTGTTTTTTGTTGTTTCAGTTTGAACTTATGATGATGATGAGGGCTATTATTATTTTTATTATAACTAGCCTTACATTACCTGTCAAAAAAGACAGGTTGAAGTTTTGTAAAAACCTCCCAGAGGCCACTGCTTTCCTTAAATGAGCTTTGTTCACCAAACTTAACCCTTTATCATAAAAGGAAAACAGTCACACATTCTACTACAATAACTAACATTTAGAAAGAGCCCTAAATTACAATGAGTGTCAAAATCTTTTTTTTGCTTAGCTTAAAATTTGTTTCTTGAAAAAAAAGTGCCATCATCTGATTACTTTTTATAGGGTGATGTTATTAGATCATTACTGGTACACCAAACATTTTAATGACATCATTCTTTATAACTTGAAATTTTATATTCTAAACAAATTTTTAGTGTGTTACTAAAAGGTAGAAAATGGCTTTTATATATGTTAGATTTGTTAAAATTTATGATTTGTTAAGATTACATCTTCATTCCAAGTCCATGCATGTAGCCCCAGTTGTCCAAGATGCTAATAAACAACTCTAACTAGTAGGAGTCTAAGGCCTCCCTAACCTAACCTTATCACCCAACCCTTTTTGCATAATGTCCCCCATGCCTGTTTCTCCCCATGCACATTTCCTATATTTTCTCCACATGTTCAATTTCCTTCTACAAATGGGGGTTTACTTCCATTCTGGCAATGCTGCTGATGAGTTTAGCATAGGCTTTCCCATCTCCTCCTCTGATTATCTTCTCAAGGTTCTTTTAATAATAATGTCCAACATTAATTTGATTTAAGTATAATCTGTCCTTGTTAAAGAACAAATGAAATTTACCAAACCAAAAGTACTTTGTCATGGAGAGTTGGTAAGGTCGTCATGCATCTATGACTATAGGAGCATATGAATTATGTATGAAAGTACAAATTTAAAAATAAAGAAGTTTTAAAAACTGGCATACAAATATTATCACTATTAAGTAATATAGTAACAACAATTAACATGGGAAAATGACATGTACAGTAAAATAGGTTATACAGAGTAAGGAAGCACAACAAGACGAATGTTTAGAAGGGGATGTGCCATATAAAAATATTGCACGCCACTGGTTTAATAGGTATATTGTTTCGTAAAGTTGAAAATTCAACGATGAGCATTGAATTCTAAAAAGTATGCAATCCAACTTAATCTAACTAAAAAGACTGTGAATGACCCGTTCCTGGCTTTAGTAATGATTAAATAAATGGATTAATAAATAAAATACTTTTGTTTTGTAATACTCCTTTTATTTCTTATATATTTTTTTCTTTGATATATAACAACTGCTACATGCTGAGCCTATTATTCACAAGTATTGAGTTTTAAACCTAGACAGCATTTAACAGAATATAAGCCTAAAGTGTCTGTATTTAGAAAATATCCCTAGTTTCAAATATAAAAAGTTACATAATGTAAAACCAAATAATCTGAGGTTAATATCTCCAAGTTAAACTGTGCATCTTAAACAATTTGCTTATAAAGTTCCATAATGGTCTGTGAGGCCTAATGCAATAATGTTACTCAGGATTATTCCAACATTTTAATTGTTAACTCTAATAATAAGCTATATTCACAGGAATTATCTTTCAACTGTTAGGCCTAAGCAGTACTTAGTAGAATCTGAGCCTTAAATGTCTGAAGTTGTAATACACTCAATTTGGATTAAGGGTCTAAAAGACATATTAAGCATGTTTCCCATTAAAACCACACTAATGGTACAATCACCTGTTGAAATTCAGTCTTTTATACAATATAGATCAAATGACTTTATATACATATATATATATATATATATATATATATATAATTAATTTTATTACATAGCTGAAATTTTGTTATAAAATATAAATATTTTACTGCATGTTTCATGTTTTGAAATATTTTTTGCAAAAGTACAACATGATTATTAAACTTCTCTTAAAAATAATGTTTTGAGGTGAGAAGTGATATTTGTCCACAGAAGTAAAATCTACATTTTGTTATATTTGAGTATTCAAAGAGAAGTAAAATAGAATTCAGTTCTATTATGTATTGTAGAAACAAGTTATTAATTTAGATTTGCAATTTTAAGTTTTATTTATTATATCTACTTTTTAAAGTACCAGCATGTAATTTGAACATAATTACTATAATGAACAATAATACATTCAGAAAAAAAAGTAATATGTGTATGTTCTGTTCACATAACATACATGTATTACTTTTTTTTTCTGAATGTATTATTGTACTTAAGCTTGTTCTTTATAGTAATCATGTTGTTGAGTAACCCAACCATCGTGTAGTATTCTTATTTAAACTGTCTTGATCCATTCACTATTTTCATAATGTGTTCAGGAGGCAATACAGACTCCTTTTTAGAAAACAATCTTCCTTGTATATATATACTAGCTCTTTGCCAATTATGAAGTTACCAAATCATTTTAATATTTCTTGGGAAACAGTTTTTATTTTTAAACTAATTCTGACAATTTTTGTAGTATTAGGAGGTTTTTATCATCATAGAGTTTGTATTTTTAAGCACCAAAAATGTCTTGATAGTTTGTGTCCCTTAAGTATTTTGTAATTTATTTGATGCCTAAATTGTTATATGCACATTCCAAAATCATATTCAAGCTTGAAGTGTATTTAAGTAAGCTATTAAATTTCCAGATTTGCTAGTCTATTTATACCTTTCTAAACACTAGCCATTGTGATTTGTCCCTTAAAAATGGCATTGATTCTAAATTGTTTTAAATCACATCTAAAGTAGTAGTTTATTAAACAAGATTTATCTGAAAAAGGGCATTCCTCTAAACAAGTAGGAATTTTTATGTTATCCTTATACTTAGTACATTATAAAGTCCAAATGTACAGTAATATGCAAAAGTGATGTATTTAAGTCATAATGATTTCTGGGTCTCAAATATTGTTGATAAAATCTGTTAATTATTAGACAATATTTATGTATCTTACAAGGTATATATTTCTTTCTGTGGAATTTTAGATGTGAATAAGCATTTTAATTTAAAATTTTTACTTTAATAGGCAACACCTGTGGGTTCCATTAGTATTGCTCAGGAAGTTGTAGTTTCACCCAACAGAGAAAGACATATCACTTCTAATGCAAGAGTAAGTTTTGAAGTAATCATAAATAATAAAAATGTAATACATGTTTTTAATTTTATCAAACTCAGAAATTAAAAATGGCAGAATGACAGAAGTATAATTATGTAACATGTGGAGTTAAAATAGGATTTATATTATGTATTTTTATGTATGGTTGGTGTTTTAAAATGTTTCTCATGATTTTCACATAACAATAACGGGCAGCAAATGTATGTTGGGATGAAATTGAGTTTTTCTTAATTTTTAAGGTATGAGGGCCTATTGCTTTTAGTACATCAACTGGTAGCTCTCTATTATGTCATGTATCTGGTACAAATCTGATAAACAAATTTTATGAAAACATTACATGTATATCAATATATTAAATTGTGTATTTATTTGCTTTCAATCTAATATCTTTTTGTACATACTTTTTTTTTTGTTTCCTGTACAATATATTAATTGTAGCTGTTGTTGATAAATGTATGATGATGTTAATATATCATTAATCAAAGAAAAGAAGCTTAGAATTAAGTCTTTTTTAAAAGAATGTGCTCATTTTTAATTCAGAAGATTACTACATCTCATTAGTTAGGTTTTGTTATTACACTGCTCGAGCTGCCAGTCTACATTTGGAATTATTTATGACTTTGGAGATTATTTAAAAAAATCACACTAAAAAGATGTTGATTAATGAATTTCTTTGGGAAAAAAAATTAAAAAAAGCTAGCCCAAAATTTTGAATGTGGTTTTTTATTTATTCACCACTATTATCAACAGCCTTAAATTCACTAAAATCAACCACTGTACATATGACAAACACATCATTAAACCCCTACAAATTTCATCTGTAATGCTTCTAAGTTTTATTGCTGTTAATTCCCTTAACTGTTGTCTGATTGTTGTATTAATTGAAGTGGAACACTTGTTTTTATCATTTGTAATTATTGCCATCATGGTTTATTGTAAACATGGTACTGATTATCAGGAATGTTTGTTTTACAAAAATAATATTACATGGTCAGGAAGTGTGAACTGTATGTTTTTTCATAAACAGTTGAGGAGATGATGAGTTTAATTACCCTAAATATCAAAGATATCTAGTGACACCTCATGTTGGAATACAGAATATGTTTTTTATGTTATTGAAAACTTGACTGACAAATTATTAAATTCCAATTGGCTCATAAGGAATTAAAGGAACAAATAAAATATATTTGAAGAACAGCATAGTGCTTATTTTATTTCAAATCCAAGCTACAACTTTTTTTTTTATCTACTCGCGGAGAAGAAAATTATACATTAACTATAAATAAAATGTATTTCAGATATATTATTTGTAAGTGTAATTTGGTTAGTGGAAGTAATGAAATTACATTATTTGTCTTTTATAAAATAAAAATTGAAATGAAGACAAACTTGTTATACTTTCAAAAAAAGAGTTAAATATTTTGATGTGTACTTTCTTTAGCTTGTGTTTATTGCCTCATGTTTGAATCACGTCAAGGTATGGCTGTTAAATTTTTGACTAAAAATTTATGGCTGTAGATTTAAAATGACCATGTTGAGCACTGTAGTATTTATTATTTGTTTTTCTCTTCAAATTAGAAGGTTGCTCCTTTGCTTGATAAAGTGGTTGAATATTTAATATTTTTCTGGAAATCATTAGCTTTATGTTGCTTACAGAATAAAACTTCATAAAAATGTTGGTCACTGGCACATATTTGTTCAAGTGATTTAATAAGTTGAGAACATTTCCAATGCACTAATCTCTACTATCTTTGTAATGACCAGTGGCCCCAAAATAACTCATTAATCTCATGGCATTTCCTATAATGCCTCAAGTAAACAGTACTTTTTGTCAACTTTATGCCATCCCTTTTCACGACTTTTTATGCGACATGCAGAATCTGGTCAATCTTGTAATGGGATAAAAAGGTAGAATGATTTTAAATTTAAAGAGTAATTTTTTGTGAAAAGCTTCAAAACAGATATTGTAAAGATGAAAAATATTCATTGAAATGCTTCCAACAGTTTCAAATTCTTTAATGCATGCTATGAGGATGTAATTTTTGCATATTTAATGAACTAATATTTGGTTTTATGGTTTCTATTTTTGTCTCTACTGGTGCAAATTTTTATTTCAATGCTGTATTAAAGTTCTTAAGAATGGAAAGTTTCAGATTTGTTGAATTCTTATAGATGCACAAGCACAGCTTCATAAGCACTGAAAACAGTACTAAAACCGAGAACAATTAATAATCTATTCTGAGGCTAATAAATAAGTGGAAGTCAATTTTGAACGCTTCAATAAATGAACCTAATATTAATAAAATATTTTGTTTGCTGCAGTTAAAAACAGCTTATAAACTTTAATAATTTTTAGTTAGTTTTATATGGATTAAACTACATATTAATGCTATTATATACATGTTGCTGTTAGGTAGCATCACCTAACATCAGCATGTACAGTATCAGAAATAATTATGGAAACGCACAGGCGATACACACAGGAGTGACATATAAAGAGTACTGGGAACGGTCAATATATCATTTGAAAACCAAATAATTTGTACAAGGAACTAGTATTTCATATTTACTTTAAGTAGAGCAGTACACCTTGTTTTGAAAGTTACCACAAGTTTATCAGTCTATAACTGTAAAATAATGTTCACTTCTCCAAGTGTCTTTTATTACTCCCCATAATTCAGATAAGTTATTTGGTTGCCACCTTACTTTCTCAGTTATTGTGTAAACCCATACAGCCTTAACAATATTCACATCAGGACTTTGTGCAGTCCAAGCCATGGTCGCAAGTGTACTGACTTTTTCCTTCTGTTATTTCACTACACTTGCTATATGCTTGGAGTAACTGTCTTGCTGGAAGATGAACCTCTGTCCAACAGGTCTTTGTACTTGAGGGAACAGCATGATTGATTACAGTGTGATTTTTATCTGTCATCAGTCAGGGTGCTATCAGTTTTTGTATAGATCTTGCATACATTTGGTTGAAGTACAGTCCACATTTGTACTGGTACTCATACATGCTTTACTGTAGATTTTGTATGTTGACTGTGATAATGTTTTCCTCTCTGCTTTCAAACAAACTTGCTGATTGTTGCCAAGTTAAATTTTGATTCTTATGTAAAGATCATCCTCCTTCAATACTGCTTATCCCATTGTTTGAATTCTAGTGCCTATTTCAGTATTTTGGTTTGGTTATCTCTCCTAAGTGGTGATTGATCAGCAACACATCTGGTGAGGCCACTTCAAGCTAATGTATATCTTAATGTGCTGATGATAACATTCACATGTATACTTATGGCAAGGCCATTGGCATGACCTTTGCTGGGTTGTGTATCACTTAAAGAGCATACTTTGAGCTATTTAACTTTGAAGAGTTTTGGATTTCTACCTAAACTACATCTATTATCAACCATGCTAGTTTCATGTACCGTTGTCAGAATTTCTGTACAACTCATAATTAAACATGAAAATTTGTTTTACTCCCCTGCATGGAGTAGTTGTCACCCTCCAAAACTTTGATTTCTATGTGTTTGTTTTGTGGTATTTTTGTTCTGGTAATGATAAATCCATACACCACACTATTGCTAAGGGTAGTATGATTGCCTCTACTTTTTATGGACATAATGCTGGTAAACTATCAATATGTGACTGTAATCTGGTGCAGTTAAGTTTTGTACATTAGAATAGTTTTCATAATTATTTCCAATACTGTTAATTACAAGCAGGTTAAAATGAGATATACAGTAAGACAGATGAACCTAAGTAGTAAATGAAAGTAAAATGATGCAAAAACAGTGAACCTTTACTGAAAGAAATAATTTTCATTATTAGACAATACTTTCAAAAGTTAGACATTAAATAATTTTAAGCTTAAATTAGGCTATGACTATCCATATATTCGTCTGATAATTACCAAGAAGTTACACATTTTTATTATATTTTATATTTCATATGTTTCATAATTTTCATCACTACTTTAATGTGTTCAAGATGTTTAGAAAATAATAGTAGACTACTTTATTTATTTGCAGTTTTGGCCCGGCATGGCCAGGTGGTTAGGGCGCTCGACTCGCAATCTGTGGGTTCAAATCCCCGTCACACCAAAGATGCTCGACCTTTCAACCATGGGGGCATTATAATGTGACAGTCAATCCCACTATTCGTTGGTAAAAGAGTAGCCCAACAGTTGGCGGTGGGTGGTGATGACTAGCTGCCTTCCCTCTAGTCTTACACTGCTAAATTAGGGACGGCTAGTACAGAACTCCATAACAAACCAAAACAAACAATTTGTTGTTTCTCAACTTTACGGATGGTATTTGTTAAGAATTTTTTTTTTTTTAATACTGCATTGTCTAAGACCGTCAAAATACATTTACTTTCCACATGTAAAGTCAAAAGTATATGATATTTTTGTTACATTAACTTGTGAATTCAATATGTTCATGGTAAGAGATGAAATCCAGGCATTCAAAACAAACATGTTGCTTGCTTATAACATTAGTTAATGTTAAGCTCATTTGTTGTTAATATCATAGATAATGCACAGCTTAGCTGATAAGAGACCAAGAAAGATTTAGTGATACATTACAGGGCTGCATTTGGAGAAAACTAATGTCATCACCATATTTTGATTTAAAAATAAAATTTCTAACAGATTAATAATAAGTTTTAAAACTATTTTTTTAGTTGCTGTGTTGTTTAATTCCATTAGTTAAAAAAATCTAATAAAGCAGTTTTACTCTTTAAAAAAAACAATTTTTATATATGCATTTATCTTGCAAATAGCAATAGAATAATAGCTGAAACATAGGGCATAGTATTTCTCAGAACTGCATTGAAGGTTGTAGAAAATTAACAGTGGAAATGTAGAGCATTAATTACCATCTAACAGTAATAATAATAATAAAAACAAATTAGTAAATAATTACCAGTAAAACTGTGGATGATCATATAGGCTACCAACCATAACAAAGACTAATATTATCGCTACAAGTATAAGGGAAAATAAAATTATTGTGAAATCAAAAAGCTATGTAGAGTTGGCTTCTGAACTTGAAAAAAGGAACCAAACAAGACTAGCATTATCCTTAAAACTAAGAGAAACCCGTTATCCTTAAAACTAGCAGAAAATAGTAACATTTCTGTATGCTGGTTTTAAACCTTTCATAAATACATAAACATTTTTCTGCAGAGTAAATGAAAGTGACATGTTTGCTACACATACAGGTTATAAAATTTCAAACTATAAAAGGAGGTAATGAGTCCTGCCTTAATATGAAAAACCTGTGTTAGCTAAACAAGTAAAATATATGTTGATCTGCATCGTCCTTACATTTTGCACAGATCTTGAAGTTTTGTGTTTTTTTTGTGTAATTGTTTTAATACTTTCCTAGTTCATGCTTTGTAACTGGTAGGATCAAAGTACAAGTAGGACTAATATAATGATCACATAGCAGACTAAGCTGTCTTGACTTTACATGGAGAATAAAATTCCTATATTATTGGCTTCTCCACTTTGTCTATTGAAATCTTGTTGTTTGAACTGAACCTCAGATTTTCATATTATACCTTTCATTTAATTAACTCTGGAATACTACTTTTATGACTATTTTACAATAGAGTAACATTTTATGATTGGAAATTTTGGTTCTATTTGTTTTGCTAGTGAGGAAGCCAGTTATGCAGGGATTTAATTCTCCATGTAAAGTTGAGACAGCCTAGTGTGCTATGTGATCATTAACCGATCAAGTGATATGACCATTTCCATACCTATTTTGTTTGGTTCCTTTTTTTAAAGTTCAATAGCCAGCCCTACATAGCTTTTTTTATTTCATGATAAATTATTTTCATTATACTTGTTTGTTTACTTTTTTTAGAGATGGCGTACGTAGGTTACTAGGTTATAGAATGTATTCTATAGCTATATAAATCTTCCATATAATGATGATAAAATAGTTAGTCACAGATCATGAAGACAGTTTTGCTCTATCAAATGATGATAAAATTAAAGTTACTGCTAGAACTAGGTAGGTGTCAGGCCTGTTGAAGAAAGATGATGATGAACAAAAATAAGAAATCTTGGTTTTGGCTAATCGCCAGTTTTTGATTTTGGATAACACTGGAGATAAATTGACTATTCTAGGTAGCTCTTCATATCTGGCTTCTGGTGACCTGTGGAGGAGAAATTCCAGATTAGTTTTGTATTGCTTTAGTACTGGTGTCTACGACTTCCCTACATAGAGTGCTAGTGTATTCTCCGATAGCTTTACTTTCAGTACTTAGTGTCACAAGTATATTTTGTAACATGATTATTTGTCTGTACATTTATTTATTTTTAGTTCTTCTTTAACATCTGCCTCTGTTAGTTAATGTGAATTAAGTATTAGGTATTTTAAAGTCTAAATAAAAGGAGTACATAGTTTTGTATGCAATGCTATTTTAGTATCTTATTAAACTGGTATACGTGTTTTGAATTTAAAATCATTTATTTGTAGGGAGCACAACAGAAGGCTGCTTGGAATGAGCATCAGAGGCCATCTGGTGGAAACTTTTTAACTGGACATTTAACCTTTGCTGATCGTCATGGCTCAGTACAGGTTGTGAGTTCAACTAATGGAGAATTGGGTAATGATGATCCAGGAACTGGATATTCTAACACACCCATCACAGGACCCGTAGAGGTTGAAGTTATTTCAGAAGCAAAGTAAGTTATAAACTTCTTTTAAGTAGAGCTTTAGTTTTTAATTCTTAACTTATTTAGCATGTCTGTAGAATTACTTTATACAGTAAGTATTTTTCTAAATATGTAGTAGAATTTTATTCCAGCTAATAGGTGTTTGCATTGATAATGTTTATGACATATTTCTTGGTAGAATCTGCTTAAGTAACTAATATTGTTATGGTATAAACAAATCTTACATTTTGTTCAAAATTACTTTTATAATTGCCCTTAGTATATTGATAGTAAAATAACCAAACATTATTATAACTGTTATTTATTCAATTTAAGTGTCTTCAGTTGAATGAGTTTCAGCACCTTTAGTATCCTTTCAGATTTAATATAGGGTAGAAATAAATTAGAAATTATGACAGAAACCTTGATGTGCAATATTTGTCAAAAGTAAACCAAGGGAAGTTGTGTCAAACAATATAATTTTTAATAATTTTGAGCAGTACTTACTGAATATTGCAATACTGGTATATTTGTAACACTTATCAAACTTTTTATATGAAAAAGAAGTCCTTTTCCACACGTGCAAACCCAATTAAGTATGTAACCATATTCAGTCTCACATCACATTACAATTTTAAATACTCCTTTGGAAAATGAAAATATGTTATCCATGAAAATTTCTTGAGCAGTAAGTAATATAACTTTAATTTGTTCATGAAGCAGACAAAGAAGATGGCAATGAAAGGCAATAAAATTGAATTGAAAACATTTTAAAATTCAGAAAATTGGAGATTATTAGATACAAAACCAAAGAAGGAGGACGGAGAACATACATAATAAATCTGATGAGTATGTTGTAAAAAGCAAAGAAAGAAACCAAAATCAAAATGAATCTTTTTAAACATAGTAGTGCTGTCTAATTTTTCCTTTTTTTATAATTTTCATAAACTGGTTAACTTTACTAATATAATGCAAATATTCGTAATATTAAATAATAAATGTTTTCTTGCTATTTCCCTATCATTATGCATCACTTTATAAGCACCCATGCAATTTGTATGCACAAATTCATTTGGAAATTTGAATCATCACACTTGTTTGGTTTTTTCTTGTGAAAGAAGTCCTAAAGATGCTCATTTCATGTATTTATATTAATTAGCCTATCATTAATTGCTTTCTTGTTTCCTACAACAATTGTCTTGTAATATGTGCATTTTCTAGCTTATGGAATTTTTTTCCTTTTCTTTGTTTAATGTAGAGATATAATAAATTACTATTGTATAATTTGTGTTTTAATAAATAGTATGTATTTCCTCTTAACTTCTTGGTAGTAGTTTTTGGTTTGAAATGTGAAATGAACAATATATTCTGGCAGTGTGTTTGTGTTAATTGTTATGATTTTAATACGTAGTGCTCGTGAAAGAAATAATTTTGTTTCTAAAATCTCAAAAAAATTAGAAATTGGTGCTTATTATTCACTTTTTTATTTCATTAGTTTTCTCTGTCTTTTCATACTGTTTGTATTTTCAATTCTCAATAAGTGTTGTGACAAGAAAACTGTTTTCAGTCAGTAAACATGTTTTTACTACTTTTGTAAATTTTTCTGTACAAGAATAGTACATCATCAACTTTGTGGTGTTCTAGGTGTTGCTGTTTTTTCAAGAAGAAGAAGAAAAAACCTGTAAGACAAAAATAATATACCATACAGTGAGAAGATCTTGGTTGTGTAATATAATTTAGACATTGTTCAGAAAATCCTTTAACTTTTCTATTATTTGGCAAGTTTTAACACTTCATACATCCATCTTGATGAAACTGTTAATAGGACAGCACTACGTTCCTTCAACTCTTTCTTTGTATCACATCCTATAATTGTGTGTTCTCGTTTTTCTGACAAACAGTAAGCTAAACTGATGCTATTTTAATATAAAAGTTCTCTTCTACCACACAATGTCACATTTAATATTTTTATCTTTGCAAACACTTCTTATATATCTGTAGCCATGGTCACTAGATATTGGAACCTTAGTCTTTCAGAACGGCCTGAGAATCCCAGTCACATTGTAGTTCCTCAGCTGCTCAGCATTCTTGCTTTGATCCCAAGTACAAAATGTCATGCATCTGGAGAAGAAATTGTTTTACTCACTGTCATTGCCGTGTTATAAATGATGTGTCTTCGATACTCCAAACTTTTTTTCTGTTGGATGTCAGTACATTTTTGAACCCTCATCATATTGATAATTTCCTTGTTGATAATGTGCCATGTATTAAAATGTTGAAGCAGCTGGTCCTTAGACTTCAAACTTCATAAACAATGGTTGTAGGTATCTAACAAGATGCCTTTAAAGAGCCTTGATACATATTTACACCATCATTCTTCTGACTTTGAAACACACAATACAAATCAGTCTGTCAGTGTTCACCAAAGTTTCTCTCTATATTTGTAAAAACAATTTGGTAAAAAAAAAAAGGAATTTTAGAAATGCTCTTCCGAATCATGTTTTGCAAATAACTCTGGATATTATACAATCAGTGAAATAGTAAAGTTTTTGGAAACCTCTGTGCAACCATTCCCTCCTTACTTTTTGACAGCACAGTTGATAATCTTTAAATATATATATATATTGATTAATTAAAAAGAAATTGGTGATCAGTCATGAAGATTCAATGCTTCAGAAAACTGATTATTTGAAGTATTATCTTGTCTGTTTGTATATTCTTCCTTTCATGATTTAATTTCTTATATTATTCCATCCAGTTATCATGTAAGCATGACAAGAAGGTTTATAGATTTTATATTCAGAAGATTTTTTCTTTATGATAGAAGTATGAAATGATAAAAATGGTGCCCCTTGTGGTAACTAATCAGATTTTTCTCAAGTAGATAAGCGTCTCCAATTTTTTGTCACAATGTTATTTCTGCAGGTGTGTCATCATAAGAAACTCAAAGAAACTGATAATAAAATGTTTCATATGATGTCAAAAAACAAACAAACCATAAATGAAAAGGAAAATGTAAAATTCACTGAAAAACAACAACTGTTGTGTATACTTCACTGTGTGCTAAGGTACTTTAATGTTAGCGCAATTGAAACTTTTAAATGTTAGCCCAGGTTTTAGGCATTTGTTTATGCTGTGTTAAAATAAATTGTAGAAAAACAATTTATGTACTTATTTACTATTCACTGCTGTGTTTTTCAGTCATTGTCACCATAAAGTTATATTCAATTCACTGCACTGTTGTTAACCTTGTATAATTACATCATATGTTTATTCTAATGACTCCTCAATAGTAATTGTGATATGCATGTGTTCAAATGTCCTTAATTAAGTTAAGTAGGTGATTATTGAGATATATATATATGTATATATATGTGAAAGTTAATGTGATAATTTTGTGATGTAACATTCTTGTTAAGATTGGTTTTTCCTGTTTTACTATATCAGATATAATTCATGCTTGTATGTTGTCTTAACTATCTGTATATACAATGTCTAAGATTTCATTTTTTATGTTGTTACTGTGTACATACATACAGATATATATAAATTTCTAAACCAGCCCAAGTGACCATTAATAAATAAGAAAGACATGATTTTCAACAGTTCTGTTTTATTCAATAGCATTTTCACAGCATCGGATGACTGCTCCTGTTTCTTGAGGTATCTTTAAAAATCCCCATTTTTAAAATTTTAAGTGGTTAAAACAGTGTAACCATGTACAAATATTGAATTAAAATACAGAGGTTTGATTGCAAAAATATTATAACCAAGCATTAACAACATTTTTATCTGGTAAATCTTTTTATTAAAAGAAAATTAATCAAATAAAACTGAATAATGGAAAAAAAGTGGAATGAAAACAAGTTAGTAATCTGGAGTTATGTGTGTGCATAAAACCAGTTGTCTGCTTCTAAGTGAAATAAAAGATATATATGTACATTACTGTTATGAAAGTTATGTAATAACTTCTACCAGAACTGCTAAGAAGTCTAGTAATAATAATAGCATTAATTATGAGTAATGGGCAAATGGCAAAAAACTTGTGTGACCACTTTGCCCTAGGTCATCAGTTGGGTACTCTTGCTGCTAGCAGTGTTTTTGGCTCTTAACCCAAGAACACTAGATGAGACTGGGCATGTTCAGCAATATAAAAAAGCACTGAAGCAGCATTGTCTCACGTAAGGCTTCATACAATTTCTTTCACATTTGGTTTGTGTAGTTTTGACTATTTAAGAAATTTATAATGTTAATATTATAGATATTTAAAATACATATTGAACTATTTAAATTTAATACTGTAAATTACTGTCAGGTACAGAAACACACAAACTTGCATATTATTTATGTGAGAAGTTCCAACTAGGTAAAAGTTAATGAGTAAACAAGTATTTTATCCATTTTCTCTAATTTCACTCAATTTTGCATAGTTTTAAAATTTTAGCCAGAAGGAAAATATGTAAATGTTCATCATAATTATTTGTAAGAATAATAGTCTAATGAGCATTGAAACTGTTTATCATTGTCTGATGTGTTGAAATGTAGTCATTATTATAATGAATAGAAATGTAGCTATACACTATTGGAAATCACTGAAGTAGCAAGTGTCAATGAATTTTGAATATGAAATAACTTTAATTAATGTTTACTTGAAGTGATACAAGGATAAATCTAAGATCACTGTCTAGTTTTTCTGAAAATGTATCAAATCTGATTGACTCGTTAATCAAATAAGAACTTTTATTACACAGTTTGCATGTTTGTATTCATTACCTCATGACATACTGATAAAGACGTGTGTTATCGTTTTAGTTTTTATTTGAGGTAAAGTATGATTTTTGTTACATAATAGTTACAGATTTGTACATATGCTTTTACTCTTAAACACATTAGTCCCATGCTCGGTGCCCAGATACTGACAATCCTACAGACTTTTTTGTGCTTTGTTTAGCAGCCAGGTGTTTAAAGTGGCCAGAAACTACCTTAAAAGGCCCAAAATAACTAAAGTTTATATAATAAACATGTTCACCTGAAAGTCTCATGAACTTCACATATAGTATTAAGTTAGTTGGAAATTTATATAATGCTACATTTTAATTCAAATTTATATCTCTTACTAATGCATTAAAATATTATGAATTAATATTTGAAATGTGAGATATTTTAGTATGAAAATTGTTTAAAAACATCCTGTGTATAAAAATCACATATACAAGTCAAGAATTTTCTTACTATCTCTCATTGTGGTGTGTAATGTTTTTTTTATTTTTCTTTAGAAAAGGTCATTTATACAGATCAACAATATACAGTTTTTCTTTCTTTTTTTTTTCTTGTATACTTTGACATTATCAGTTATGCAGGAAGCAAACACTAACTCCTGAGATTGGAAGTGTATAGTATGTGGATTTCATTAAAAGTATTTATTTACTCTGAGCTTTTAATTGGATTTATTCAGGAATAAATTATAATTCCATGAAATAGATAAAGATCCATTTATATTATTAGGACCTATGCTTTTGTTGGCACAACCATTAAATTTAAGTGGTGTGCAAACCTGTGTACGTAATATGCCTTTGAAGCCAAATCTTTCTTGTGTATCTGCAGTCCAGTACAAAGTAAAGATATAGTGGAATAGCCATCATATCCTTGGTTACACAGATTATCAAGTGGAAGATCATGCTATGTACTTCTCTATTTTCACTGACATTAGTAATAACAAAAAAATTGTCCAGTTTGCTGCAGACAGTTATTGTGTCTAGGCAGATGGAAAAGTTTAGCCTTAATGTCACTTAAAACAGCTTCATAAACAGTCTCAGTACTAGCATGAATCATTTCATTTTGAGATGTAATTGAGGCTTAACAAGGGTATCCATGGAGATTAGATCTTACTTCTAGCAAAAAAGAACCTTAACAACCACAAAAACTCCTTTGGATGAGGATTTGGTTTCAGTGTGACCTCAGTTATAACATAAATTAACACATATCATATCCCACTTCTGCTGCTTTCTTCTTACTAAGTGTTCTATCTACAGTAGTGAGTGGCATGAGCAAGGCTTTAAAGTTGCCTAGGATGACCAAAGCAAGTTTGCATTACAGATAGTACTTAGGTCTAGCTCTTTTTACTATGTGTGCAGAACATGTCTGAGTCTGTGGTCAAATAAATATACAGTGTTCTGGCATTGCATTGTGTCTAATTACATAAAAAAAAATCTGTTAGCTTATTGATTATTTGTTCCTGCTCTTCACACTATACACCACTCCTACTGTTTATCATTTGTCACATTGTTTGGTTGGCTTAAAAGACTGATCAACTAGAACACCAAGATATTTTTTGTTCATAACACTGTTAAGGTTATTTTGATCAAAATTATACTCCCAATTCAAATTGTGATATCCCTCATGCATTACGTTCATTTGTTATAATTAAAAGTCATCTGCCATTTAGTTGCCCAACTCACCAAATAATCTAAATCTTTTTTTAAAACATTAACATCCTCCTTCTAGCCAGCAACACGCAAGACTTTATCATTAGCAAATTTATTTAATTTATTGACCATTCCTTCATCTGTATCATTGATGTAAATTAAAATGAGCAGAGTTTCTAACACTGTGCCCTCAGGTAACCCATGTTTGACTGAACTCCATTTATAACATTCATCTGCTTTCTTTTATTCCACCTGTATTCTATCCAATTAGTCAACTTATCCCTCACACCTAGAGTAATTTTTTTTTTTTAAAAGCCTTTTATTTGACACCTTGTTAAATGCTTTTTGAAAATCTAGATACACCAAATCTTCACCCATAACTTTATCTACATAAGCAGTAATATCTAAATAATGTCAAAGATTTAGTAAGGCAGGATTTTCTCCTTGTGACACCATGCTGACTATCCAAAAAAAAAAAACGTCAAACTTTGTTAAATGACTGCAAAGTATCTTTTATCAGACTTTCAAAAACTTTTCCCACCATTGATGTAAGATTAACAGACCTGTAACTACCGAGACAATTTTTACCACCTTCCTTGAAAAGAGTAGCAACATTAGCTAATAACTTCCAATGTTCTGCACCTGTCATTATTCAAGGACATTGAAAGAAATTGTAGGAAGTGACTTGGGTATCAAATCATTAACTTCCTTTAAAACCCATGGGTAAATATTACCTGGCCCAGATGTTATATCATTCTTTACACTTCTCAATTGTTTCTTAGAAAGCTCAGAATTAATGTAATCCTCTTGTTGAATCTTATTTTGATCTAGCAACTGTTCAGGATGATGAATATGGTTCAAATTTTCATTAGTGAAAACTGAAGAAAAAG
>NW_013665617.1:75532-90877 GCF_000517525.1 Limulus polyphemus
ACCCTTAATGTACTTATGGAAATCCTTGTCATTAATTTTAAAAGATCTTGGCCAATATTTTTTCATATAATCTTTTAGATTTTCTAATTTCTCCTTTGACCAACGCTCTTGATCTCTAATCTTCTAAATTTCTCATCATTGCAGTCAATTTAAATTCTTTATAATGCTTTTCATACCATTTGTGAGCCAACCTGGTTTTTACTTACAGACTATTTTTTGTTTTGTTTTTTAATGAGGAACATGGGTATCTTGGATATTTAAGAATTATAAAATTTGTCCACATTTGATCATTATCTCCAATCAATTCAATTTCCAAATTCACAGCAGATAATTCTTGTCTCATCCCTTCAAAATTTGCTTTTCAATATTTGTAACCAAAATATTATTATTCCTGTACTCGGCAAAACATCAAATCTAATTGAGCAATGGTCACTTGCTCCCAGATGTTTCCCCAATCTCCACCCTATCAAACATTTCTATAAGTTAACAATAAATCTAAAATAGCATTGTTTCTAGTTGGTTCCTTAACCAATTGGGGAAAAAAAACCCATCCTGAACGGCTTCAAAATCTGTCTCTCTCATAATTTGCCTTTAAAATTTCACACTCTATATGCTGAAATTAAAATTTCCCATAATTATAACTTCATTAAGCAGTTGCATTATTTATCTCACTGTAGAGATTCTCGTTAATTTCATATGGTGGTTTGTAACAAATTCGAACTAAAAACTGTCTCCATTATAATCACTAACAGAACCCCAAACACATTCAAACTCCTTGCTAATAGCTTTGATGTCCTCAACTTGAATAGGGTGTAATTCATATTTTACCTATAAAGCCATTCCTCACCTTCTTTTTTGTATTCTATCTTTATAAGCAAACCTATAACCTTGTATTTTAAATAAATTTCTGTCATCAAAATTGTCTACGTTAACCGGGTTTCAGTTATTATCATTAATCAAAATACTCTGTTCCAGCTAGTGCTCTCAAGTCATCCATTTTATTTATTATACTTCTAACATTACAATAGTAACTGTTTAGCTTATTATTAAAACTACTTTGTTCGTACTCTATACTTTTCTATACATTTTATTTATTTTTCATTATACTGGCCCTCACCACTGTTTAGTTCTAGTTTAAAGCTGCATTTATAGTTGCGTTAATATCTCTTGCAAACAAGCCAGTCCCCACCCTATTTAAATGTAAATCATCCATTCCATAAAGCTCCCTTTTCCCATGGAACTGATCTGACAAATCCAATCTGCTGATTCTTACATGTAAACCTTAATGATCTACTTATAATTTCACAATTATGTATTGGCAGTGTGTCTGACAGAATTAAATTATTATGACCCCTTTCTTTTAATGCCTTGTACTTCACAATTAGCTTCTCTGCTCTACCCTTCCTTACATCACCAGCCTCCTATGTGCACTACAGAGACTGCATCACGGCTAGCATTCTTTATCACTCGTTCTGTCGGTTATATCCACAACCCCTGCACGTGGATAGCATTATTTAATTCTTTTCTCCTTATTTGCTTCAGAGACTGTGGTAAGTCCACCTCTGCGTGCTACACAAATACAGTCCCCCGGTGGGACAGTGGTAAGTTTACGAACTTACAACGCTATAATGAACTGAGTTAGGATCTTTGCATTGTATGTGTTATTCTGAATAGTGAGTGATGCATGTAGCTTTATATTATGTGGTACTGCACTTGGAGTATTTGTCTGATTTCAAATTTCGGTGTATCATAATTCTTGCGATCTCTTGTCTAGAGAAAACCTGTTTGAAATATTTACTCTATACTCCAGCAGCCAATTGGAGTCAAACCAGAATACTAAAAGCTGGCCAAAAGTTACAAAAAATTACAACCCACTTTGTGAGAATAAAATATTTGTACACTTGTGTTTGCTTGTTTTTCCTTTGCTATTGGTGTTCGATTTATTCTCTATAAAAATTTGTAGAATCACCATTTTGGCGAAAACTCTTTTTTTTTACATGTTGGATTATAGTCTCCTTGAATACCACGTCTACAATCTGGTTTGAAATCGGCACTGCTACTAAGCTGGAGAACATTAAAAATATTCGACTTTTGATATCAAATATAAGAAAAATGATCATTCAGAGGATATTTCGTCCAATGCTAATACCATTATAGTACCATCAAAATGATTGCACATAAATATAATGAGAGTGATAAATGGGTAAATTGATTTAATTTCTTTCGTCCATTATAGTAAGAAGGTAGGTGGAGTAATTTACCGAATTGCTTTTCACCAAATATCGTATCCCATGGACCAATTTTATAATTTAATGGTTGGATTACATCTATTGATGGATAATTAAAAAGAAAATATGATTTGTCGTCACAGATACAATGGTGTGAAATAAATTTGCTACAGATAAAAAAAATAACCAGCCAACAGTGGATTTACCTTTTCCATCTACAGAAACTCAAGCAATTGAGAAAAACTATGACTAACCTATGTGCTTTAGACTATACAAATGCCCTGGGCCCAGCATGGCCAGATGGTTAGGGCGCTCTACTCGTAATCTGAGGGTCGCGGGTTCGAATCCCCGTCACACCAAACATGTTCGACCTTTCAGCCGTGGAGACGTTATAATGTGACGGTCAATCCCACTATTCGTTGCTAAAAGAGTAGCCCCAAGAGTTGGCGGTGGGTGGTAATTGCTAAATTAGGGACGGCTAGCGCAGATAGCCCTCGTGTAGCTTTGCGCGAAATTCAAAACAAACAAACAAACAAATGCCCTGCAGGAGGCTACCCTTTCCAAAAAAAAAAAGTCGAGAAGTGGCAAGTTTTGTTTATATTGATATTAATAATATAAAAAGTAGTTGCCCATTTGTTACGGGTGTAACAGGCAGCTATTGCGAGATAATTACTGAGTTACATAAGAGTATTTATTTAACTACCAGGAGTATGCAGCCAATGGAAACAGCGCTAAGATCACAAACTCGAGGAGGTTTACGTGAGAATAAAGAAAACTGAGATTTATAATCATATAATGAAATACATTTATTGACTAATATTTACAAGATTGACTTAATAACCCATTTTAGATAAATGCTCATTAATTCTAGCACTAAAATATTAAAAGACTGAAATAAAAACTTACTGAATTGTGCTGACGGTGTATCCGATATTACGCTCTCTCTCACTTATATTTGTAACCCAGCTTTTATACAATTTTGTAGTTATGTGATGTGTGTCTGTGAGCTAGATGCAAATGGTTATCTATCACATGATTTTTCCATATATGGGTTAGAGTATTCTTCTTGGAGGACTTTGGAACTTCTTGCAAGAAATATATCATTTGTAGTTCATTACCGTCTACTGCTAACTAGGACAACTTTGATGATTGTCACTTTGTTCACATGTTTATCAGTATTTGTATATTGATCTTAGATCATCCATTTGAAGTCCCTTTCAGCCTATTTCTTTCATTAAAAGTTCTTTATACATATTGATATTTTTCGTAATTAATCGAATGTTTATATTTCATCGCTTAGAAGTATCTCATGATAAGATAATTCTAATTAATGAGATGACAAAATGAACTCATTAATTTTTAATGTCTTTTGAATGGTTTGGTGTGTTTTTCTGGCATCATGATAACAAAGTTTATTCATGTGAAAGACATCCTAAATGCTTATTAGTTACATGCAGCTTCTATACCATTTTAAATTAGACCTTTGTTTATGTTCAGTACGTGTAAATCTCTTTCGTCTTTTAAGTTATTTAGTTTGCATGTGTCTCCATTCTTACACGTATTCAGTGTGATTCTTTTATCAATTTGTGATGATACTTCAGTATTTTTTTCTAATAGTTCATTAAGATCTCTATCTTAACTAATATACCTCATGACTAAGTTAATTTTCTCGTTTTATTTAACTACGTTCATTTCTCAAGTGAAATCAATGACACCATTTTCATTGAAACAACTCTGGTTCAGGGTGATCTTGATTATCATAAATACTAGATAATGCCAACAGAAAACACAGATTCGTAATCACAAACGGTTACAAACCATAGTGGTCGTTTTAGTATCACACTAAAGAGATTTAAAACTATATATCTGGCTGTCTTAAAGTTCTATGCTAAATTCTCTTTTCACTTTTTAAGGACTAGTTACCTTTGTTAGTTTGCTCTCTTCAAAAGTTTCAAGGTTGACTCTTGGGCAGACTTCCTTGAGAAGAGTCACTCGTATACCTAAAGTTGAATGAAACAGGTTACACGTGTCTTTCTTTTTCTTTCACTTTTTTGTTAAGTTCAGTTTGTTTTAACTAAAATGTATAACACTGAAATTCTTGCCACTTTTCATACGGTATGGATATCATGAGAGTTGGTTTTATAAACAACATAACAGCTGCGAATTATGTATACCTTTCTTTAGCTTTGCCTTATATAATCGAATGCAGACCTAAGCATTCCACCTGTGGTTTTCTCAGACTGATTTCATCAAAAAGTGTTGAGAGGCCTGCTTTATAATAAGAGAACTGAAAAACGATAAATTGCAAAATAGTCTAACTGTACTAACTGAGTTTTAAACTCGGAAAAATATTAAGACCAAACATGATATGTAAGGCTAAAACATTTTTTTTAATCAATAGATGTAAAACACAGTGTGTGTATTTGTATAAGACACAGGATGGTCGCCTCCTACTGGATCTGTGAATCGACTAACACATTTCCTTCACTTAAGATGTCTTCCCATCACCTGACTCATTTTAGAAACCTGGTAGAACTATTTGAATCCAATGCTTCTTGTTAAACAGGAAACGTTGGATTTATCCATAGCGACTAATGGTTGGTCATTCAACATACGGTGAAGCTGTAACCTCTAGATATCATCTGCTCTGCCACTGAACGACACTGCTATCATTGTCCTTCTTGCACACATTGTGCAACATTACAGCAATATCCCCACATATGGAGCATGTGTTGTATCTGAAAAAAACAACAAAAAACAAGTGAACAAAGGTAGCTAAAATGAAACCAACATAACGATTTTCTGGATGACGTGTTATGCTTTACATTAAGATAAAATTAATCTTTGTAATTTTTTCTCTACTATTTTTTTGTTTGTTTGTTGTGTTTTCTACAAAGAGTCCCCCGTTACATGAATTAGGTGAGAGATCACTGAACATGAAATACAGTTGAATCAGATTTGCGTGACCTAAAAAAAGTACATCTTCTTATATGGTATATTTAGACGCAACGTAAATAGTCAATTGTGTAACTTTGCGCTGAACAACAAGCAAACAAAGCTGATATTTGTAGTAGGATTATATGCTGGACCCTATAAACACCATCCATCCTAAGAGATTCATTGTCACTCTTATAACGCACCCACAGCTTAAAGTGCGAAGAATAATTTTTGTTATGATACGGATTTGAACCGGCTTGTTAGATTCAAAATACAAAACTCCACAACAGGGCCGATCCTCGCCTCAACTCTAACATCCAAGTTCTTGATTATTATATAAACCGTAAATGATTGACTCCGTAGGTGTCCTACTCTGTAGTTCTCAAATGAATGAAAAATATTTATAATTATAATGATTAAAGACAGATATGATTTATTAATATTAAAGTTTGACAGTATCTCTTTATGGAAGCGTTTTTTTTTTTTCAGTAGCAAGGGTTTTGCAAGCACAAAGCGTTTATTACATTTTAATACTTCATGCAGGCCACGATATACTGAAATTTACTTAATTTCTTTGAGCATATCTTACATTCATGTTAACATGAGAAAACGTTATGCTTTCTAAATTTTTTTGAGCATATCTTACATTCATGTTAACATGAGAAAACGTTATGCTTTCTAAATTTCTTTGAGCATATCTTACATTCATGTTAACATGAGAAAACGTTATGCTTTCTAAATTTCTTTGAGCATATCTTACATTCCTATTAACATGAAAAAACTTCATGCTTGCTAAATTTTTCTACATAACATCTTAAAAGTGTTACACAATATTCTATGAAAATGAAAAGAAAAGAAACAACAACTTTCATCATGAATATTACAATGAACCCTAGAATATTCCAAGGCGATATGATTAAAGAAAGTATAACTACCTCACATTCAAGAAAACTGTTATAATTATTTTTTTAGCGTAGAGCTACTAAATGGTCTATCTGCGCTCAGTCCACCGCTGGTAATCTAATTCCGGGTTTTAGCATTGTAAGTCCTTAAATTTACTGCTAACTCATTGGGGAGCGTTCTAGAAAGAAACGAATATTAAGCAGCTAATAAAATGTCATTATTTTCCTATCATTGGATTTAACTAGACAATAGGGTAAATATTTGATTTGAAAAAGCATAACAGTCATTCGACTCAGGAATAAAGTGTTGAATCTGAAGCATTTATTTAATTAATAAAATACTTTTAAGATCGAAAAGTAAGGTCTGTAAAATTTAGAAAATAAACATTTGTAAGAGGCTTCTCTTAGTTATTATAGTTATTACTAGATGGCGAGCCTTGAAGATTTTCCAATAAGTCTAGCTTGTAAACTCATATACATCTCTCACCTACAAATCAGACGCCGACAATTTATATAGTTGCAGTTTAGACCTTAAAAATGCTGAATGAAAACTTTAAGTGCTGTGGAAAATTTAGATATTTGGTTGTTTCCGGTTTTAATTTTCAATTATAATAATCTTTCTTCAGCGATTCACTCATGCTGAGGACTTCTAATCTAAACAACCATTATAAAAGAGATAACTACAAAAATCGATAAGGATCCTTTTGTTTTTCAGAAAGGAAAAAGTTTGAATAAAGTGATATTTTCGCTCACTGCTGAAATCCAGCAATCTTATCGCAACCAATTTGTACTTAACAAAACAAAAAGAAAACAGTGATATTTTCCATTTTCAATTAAATACTGAAAACAAGTATTGATTTCAACACAGAAGAACATTTTTTAAAACTTAAATTTGAAGCGTTTCACAGAATTAAAAGAGTCTACATCATCTTAGATCACATTACAGAATTACTAGTCATGCGAATTTGGAATGGAAGAAATCACAAGTTCTTGTACTTCTGTCAAAGGAACTACATATCTATAATCAAATTTACCTTAATTCGTACGCCTAATTATATTTTAATCTCATAGATTTAAACACATAGAAGTATAAACCTGTAAAATTTTGTATGTTTCCAAATCGATTAGCCCCCCCCCCCCAGTAGCACAGCGGTATATCTGCGGACTTACAACATTAGAAATCGGGTTTCGATACCCGTGGTGGGCAGAGCACAGATAGTCCATTGCGTAGTTTTGTGCATAACTTCAAACAAATACAACAAGTCGATTATATTCTCTGTTTGAAACGACTGTATAAAATAGGAAATCATATTTACAATTGTGTATGTACCTTTTCACTCATATGGATAAAAAAAAATCTGTAAATAGACGCCGCAGTAAAACGTGAAACACTGACGAGGAATCCATACAACGACTTTGTATACGTATATAGATAGATAGGTATGTGTTTCTAACATATTGATAATTTATTTTGAGATAAATAATTTTTTAATGTGGTGTCACACAGGAAATTCTAGTACATATCAGGTTTAGAATATCTTGACTGTAAATCTTTAATTGGTAAAAAGAAAAAGGGGCTCGTAGAATGGTTCTGTTTTTTTTTCTTTTTCAAGTACAAACCCTCAGCTCATAGCTCCGTATTTCTTAACCGATTTGAGATCTAATTATAGTTTTAGACTCAGGAGGTCAAACCCTTTTGATTGATGTATTTGACCACGCCCAAAGTCTCATAGATTAATTCTGCCTAAAAGAATTTCAATTTAAGGGTAGGCTGGTAAAGGTCCTGACGAGAAATAAAATCGAATCATGTATGCGCGCGCCCCACGCTTGGTATTGCGGGTGCACAAAAATATACCAATAAAGAGGAAAATAAGGGTCTCGTAGATTAATTTATTTTAATTCTGCCTAAAAGAATTTCATGTGACGCAGCTATTGAGGATTCCCTCTTGTTTGTAAGGGAAATGTTCTCAGTTAAACATAAAAAAGAATTGACAGGTATTAAAAATAATGTAAAACTGAAAGTAGTGGAAGAACGCGAAAAATATTAAGAAATAAAAAATAAATACAATATATTCAATTCCAAACAAATTCTTAAATATAAATATTATTGAGTAATCTTAATTATGAAGTATAAATGTGATTATCTTAAGTTGTGTTAGATGTCATATTTTAAATAATTGTATTCAATTAAGATTGCAGTTGTTGATGCAGTATTATATTTTCTGGCGAGACGTGTCCAGTTTGATTTACAGATGTCAAAATAAAGCTACTTAGTACAAAAGCTGGAATATTTAAAAATATTTTCCTGAATAATCAGCTTTCGACGTGAAAGTATTTTACATAATACAAATAATGTAAAAGTTACAAATGACGTAAATTAAGTGCTTTTAGTCCGAATCAACATTAAAACGATTTTGAGTCTCACCACGTCGTTACAGTCCATGTCACCTCGTCCGATCGTGCTCTATCTGATGACGGTGCTTTTTGACAATAGCCTGCAGCATAGATTTTATTCACAAATGCTTCCTCTTAAGATTGGTGTTGTTTGTAGTTAAGCACAAAGCTACACAAAGGGATATCTGTGCTCTGTACCCACCACGGTTATCGAAACCCGGTTACTAGCGGTATAAGTCGCAGACATACTGCTGTGCCACTGGGGTGCTCCTCGTAAGGATGTATGTTCAAAGCACAGTACTCTTACCTCTTGTTTTCCATATTAAATCTAGTGTTTGAGGTCGAAGGTTTTTCAGCGCCCGTTTCAACAGTCTGATTGCAAAGAAAACCATAGATGCTGCATCCTGTGACATGACTAGTATGTCTTCATATGTAATTTTATGAAAATCCGTTTCATTCTCCAGCTACTTGAACTATTCGACGGTTGAATTGACATGTCGCGAAGCAACTTGTATAATGTGACTTATGTGGCTTTTCAGGCCAGAACTCCTTCTTGATTATGTTGCGTACTGTTGTCTGGGACACGTAAACGGCTTTTGTCTTCGTGGGTTTTCAATTGTTAGAAGACGCCGCATTTTGCTTACCACGGTTGAGGTATGACTCCTCGCAGATCTCTTTTTGAATGGTTCTGGTCTCCTTGTTGATTCATATTCCTTTGCTTCGTAATGCTATTAAGAACGTGGGATATTCCCTTCCTGGAAGTTCTAAATCCTCCTCGATTTGAACACAACTTTATGATGTGAATATATGAATATTTTGTGTCGGAAAGGACTGCTACATACCTTTCCCAAGAAACGATTAATTTTCGGTGGTATCACACTACGTACGTCACGCCAAGGAATATAAAAATGTAGCTCTAACTGATGCCATTCCACTGCGATTAATATCGGTTATAATGGTCACGAGGTTTGTTGCTTTACATATTTAAAATCGTATTGATGCCATCCACGTATAACCACAGATAGTAATGCGAAAAACGAAACCCATAGCGGAAAAAACTAAAAATCATAGGAGTAACAGTATAAACAAACAGTTATAGGCCGAAGATTATAAGAATAGCTTTCTCTATATAGCTATTTACTTTTATTCGTCTTGTTTCTAAAGCATGGGTTTAATATTTTTTTTACTGTTCTATCTATATTTGTGTATTATATTTTGCAATGAAGGATTAAACCTCAAAATGTTAATTATGACAACAAAATCACTTCGTTTCCTTGTATATCTTCCACATTGAGTGAGTACAAACACTGTCCGCATCGTAACTTACATAATAATAATTGTAATCTAGTAAAGTAGAACAAGCTTAATGGAAATACTTCCACTCGTCCATCTTATAATACATACAACTTGATGATTACATATTGATACACTTGTATTTCACTGGATACTATAAATACTTGAGTGGTGAGATGCTCATGATGGTATGCCAACTTTAAGTCAGTCATAAAGACAGTACATTTTGTTTTTTACATTAAGTATTCTTAATAGGTAATGTTGAGAAGTTGTCCATGTAATTAGGTCTCTAAATATTGTTTGGGAATGGGCACGTATACGTTTTGCTATATTTTCAACAAAACAACGTTTTATTCTGTTTGCAGAAACAATGCAACTTCTCCATCTGAATCCCTTTATCTCAAGTATTAACTTACAAGACGGGGATCTTATTATATTCACAAGTCTATTCATTGTTAATATAAATAAATATAATTATATATATATACAAGGTGATTATAAAGAAAGCTTCACAGTTCAATGCGTCATATCTCACAAACCATTGGGGTAGGAAGATGAAATTGGAAAGGGATATTAAGAGTATCGTGTGGATGCAAATGCCACAGTTGTCAAATGTTGTCATTAGGGGCGCCAATGTGGGTTCCTTTACATAATTTTCTTTGGATATAAATGGGCCTGTCAATCGTAATGCAGATCGTTCAACAAACATGAAGCTGAGAAGTGTGAGGAGAAGTGAACTAGTAAAATGTTATTACACCAAAGGAAGCAACACTCAAGGAATACCATATAATTCATAACATTCACAGAAAGCCTTATTCTAGTGTAAGTGCACAAAAATAAATTGAGGAGACTGGCTGCACTCGTGATAAGCCACGTACAAGACATACCATTCCGACGTACTGAAACTATAGCTGAGGTCAGCCATGATATAGCAGAACAAGTCAGCGCGTATGTGCAGCAATGCACGTTATAACGGCTGGTGTCTGGATTTGCCAACTCCAACTGTTCATAAGGCTCTTCTGTTAACTTTGCGAAAGTTTTCTTAGAAACTGTATCATGTTCAAGTACTGAAGAAGGCGAAGTTAACCCGACGTTTTAATTTTGTGTTGCAGTTCTTTGCAAGACTGGAGGTCGTTGACCTATAACGTGCCAATATTATATGGATTGGGGAAGCACATTTCTTTCTTCTTGGAAGTGTCAACACATGCAACTGTATTATCTGATCGGAAACTAATCCACATGTGACATCAGCTACACACCTTCATGATGTTAAGGTGACAGTGTGGCCTGGTTTGATAACTGAATTTGTTATTAGTCCGTAATTTTTTGAAGGACTATTAGCACATGAACTTCAGACTTGTACAGTCAATGCTGCGCGATATCATGCAATGCTCACAACCAGTACGATTCCCATACTTCAGCAACGAAAGGTGATAAATATTACGGTTTTTATTTAGGATGGGTCTTTTCCGCATATTGATAACGAGGTGAATTACATCTTTAAGGATAAAGCCATTTCACGTCACTTTTCTTTTGAAAGGATACCTTACACTAGCCGATTTCTGGTTGTGAGGGCACTTAAAGACACATGTATCGTGGGAAACCTCGTACTATTACAAACCTTAAGAATGCAACTGTCTGGAAAGTCGTGAGCAAAACAGTGTTGATGCAATATCTGTTGTCACAAAGATGTAATACATTCTAGATGCTGGAGAAGCATATTTTGAACAACTGTTGTGATTAATGAGACGCTCTTGGTAAAAACGTGTGACAACTGTGACATTTAAATCCGCTTGATACTCTTAACTTCCCTGTGCCATTTAAGTTAACTTCCTATGCTATACCGTTTGTGAGATATGAAGCGCTGATCTGTAAAACTTTCCTCATATTCACTCACTATATTAAAAAAATTAAATAAAACACCTTTACATCGTTTTCCTGACTCTTTTCCGAATTAAAGAGAAGCCGTATTAGTATAATATAACTCATATGCAATGTTCCAAATACAACGAAGCTTTGAAAATTTCGACGTGTTTATGGAGTTTTTAAATTTTTTGTAATGATTTCGTAAATGTATATTCAAAATCGACACATCCTACGAGATATTTCATTGGTAATGTAATCTTACAAGTACTAATGTTTTTTGAAACCAAAGCAATATTTCTTATAAAGGTAATCAGATGAATCTGAACAAAGATTTCACAAAGCTGTATGCTATTGTTTTGCTATTGCAGTTGTTTCCAATTTTTTTTCATTGACGAAGCCCTAACCCAATTACATTAATTTACGCGACACCCCTACTGCCACATACAATATTGTTACGCCAGTGGAAGTCACGTGACTCTGGTAACACTTCATGAGTTTCTAGAAGGATCATGATTGTTCCTGGCAACTCTAGTCTTTTCCAGGCGCCCTCTATTTTAGTATATAAGCCCGGCAAATAAAGCGGAGATAATAATGGCAGATAGAAAGATAGAGACAGATAACTCAGTCAAGTGAGCGGTAATGACCGTAAGTAAAGTGCGTGAATCGTTGTGAATTATAGCGTGTGTTTAAGTTAAAGGGACTGTGGAGATTAAGTGTTTTACAAAGTTTGTAACGAGAAAGAATAAACTAGTTTTAATTAAGAAAGGACTTGTATCGCTGAAGTTTCTCAGGAAGAATTTTTACGGGAAATTATCAAACGAGCAGATACGTAAAAATATTTTTTCTAAAGGTTTTTATTTTTAATCATTCTTCATTTGGTAAAACTTTCTCGACACCCCTTAAGAATTTGCCGCGACACACAGTTTGGAAACTGCTGTACTATTCAGTTACAAGAAAGCAAACAACATCAACACCAATAATAAGGCAACAACTATTTTAAATAATATTTTTATGTTGAAGCTCAATTGATGTAAATAACATTTTAATATATAACAACTCCACTGACACTTTGCTATATGTTTCAATGTTCTATAGTTATTGGTAGTTCGTAATTATAATGTTTACCTCTAAAGTTAGCTTACAAGAACCACAAAATGAATATGGTAGAAATGTTTAGCGTCTTCTGTAACAGAGGGCGCCTAGGAATTGTGATATGTTTGAAAGAAAAATGTTGGGAAGAGTCTGAATTATATACACTATTGACTGCCATCAAAGCATGATTACTCGGATTTGGTCGTCAGTCAAGAGGAAAATTACTTGTGGAAACTTAATTATTTCCGAGGATTTTAAACGCCTTAGGACAAGCTGACCAGCCTAAAGCTTTTCTTAATTGGATTTAGATAATCTCGTTAGAAAGTTATTCTGTCGTTAAGTTTCAGATAATCGCAGTGGATTAAAATATAACGAAGTTTGAAGGTAATGATTGTATACCTAAAATTGTGCATATTCAGCGAGTGGATTTATACTAATAACTATATTTTCTTGGATTTAAAATTTATGTATTTACTAAGTTGTACCAAGCATTGTTCATTACTAGTTTCGTAGTACTTATGTTTGACGGTTGCAAGACATGTATTCTTTTCCCAATCTAATGTCTCAGAATCGACATGAACTACTAGTAAAGACCTATATCACTACTTTTTTTGCTTGGTATTGTATATTGACTGTATTATTAGCATGTCCGGAGACAGGACTTTGTTTTGCCTGTAAATGATATTAGGCATGAGCTTCCAACCTGTACTATTGGTTTGTACATTATCTTAAATATCAGATATTTAAGTGTGATAAAACTAATCACAGTGTTTCATGTGATTAATCAATTGACGATCATTGACGCAGAAGTGTATTATGGGCCGTAGTTAAAAGGTTACCGGTCAAAGTAGGAAGTGGAATTTTTTGTTTTTGTTAATGTACAGGGAGGTAATAATAATTGTATTTTGTGAGGAGAATACTATATAGAGATAAAATATATAATATGATGTACACACTGAGGTACCTGTCCTTTGTCCGGGTTATGAACTTTAAAAAATGGACGCTATGATAAATAATACAAAAATATAACTTTCACACAATTTATTTACAACAAAACATCATTATTATCTCACCAAAAGTTTTGTATAGGCTTTATATAAGTTAAAGTTTTATAATGGTAAATACTACGTACAGCAATTAATTCATGAATATTGCCAACCATACAACGAATCAGATATAAATGTTCGGTTTTTACATGGCTTTATATGATGGAATTTTTTGTTGTTTTAAAACCGAGAAACAAATACATAACATATTTTATCATTAATAGCTATTAAATATGAATCAAAGATATATTGCAGTTTAATGTTCTTCGCACTTGCTATCTTTAACTAAATATAGTTTTACTTGTAAAATCTAGTACTTTATTTTGACACAACCATTGCATTTCCACAAGAAGATTTGAGTCACATAAAGATCGAAAAGAGGCTTTAGAGAAGAACACAATGGTTTGCCTTCTTTATGTACTGAATTGGAAAAACATTTGACTTCGGATTTATGTGCATACTTACTTGTTCTTACCATCATTTTAAACGGTATAAAAGTTTCCAACAGAAAAAAATAAAACTTCAGATAGGTAATTGGGGTTTAAGAGATATTTTAAAAAACATGTGACAATAAGAACATGAATAGTTTTTGATTTTGAATACTAATAGTGGTATGTTTACTTGTATAAATACAAAACCCTGCAGGCTGACTGGATCTAGAAAGATATCTGTTGCTTGGCTTATATATATTGATTAACAGAAGAAAAACGTCAAAAAAAAACATATAACATTTATTTGAATTGCATACGCAGAAATTTTTCGAGATGCGTATAAAGATGCCATTTTTGACTTAGACAAAAATACGAAGACATAAGCATTTAAAATTTTTCAGAATTTATTGATCTGTACCCACTACAGGGATCAAAACTCGAATTGTACCTCCAAGCTATGGAGGTGGGGTTGGAAATAGCGAAATGAAATATAAATCTGAATTTAGAACCAAAATACAGCAATAATAAAACAAATTTTGGTACAAATAATTAAGCAGGGCTAATAATATCTTGTGAGGAGAATACTGTATAGAGATAAAATACATATAGTATGATGTACACACTGAGGTATCTGTCCTTTGTTCGGGTTATGAACTTTAAAAAATGGACACTATGATAAATAATACAAAAATATAACTTTCACACAATCTATTTACAACAAAACATCATTATCATCTCACCAAAAGTTTTGTATAGGCTTTAATAATTTAATATGTATGTACTTCAAACATGGTATACACTGTGCGATGGCCAGGGTAACTCTGTAAGAAGAGGTAGCGGAAAAAGTTGTGTCGGTAGAGGTGCTTTCTGTCACTCGCTTTCAACACCCACCTCTTAATGCCCTTCCACAGTGTTTCATGTCGCAGAAGTGTATTATGGGCCGTAGTTGAAAGGTTATTGGTCAAAGAAGGAAGTGGGCGTAACTCAAGAAATGGCTCTTCATATCAACCTTATGGTGGCTGTTGGAATAGAAACTTTAGCTGAGTGCATTAGTGGCGGCCATTTTTTTCAATGCATTCCTCCTTAGAGAGTGCTAGAGCACTCCCTGAGATATTCAAGACGTTTGTCTTCCTTCCCCCCACACACACACTGTGCG
>NW_013665617.1:91877-108899 GCF_000517525.1 Limulus polyphemus
TATGCGGTATTCTTGTATATAAAACCGCCAAGAAGTGACGGCAACAATGGTAGTTGAATTGCATACAGAGATAGAGACGACAGTTGGGTCAGGCGCGTAAGTCGTTCGTTGTGAATTATAGCGTTTGTTATAGCGTGACTGTGGAAATTAAGTGTATTGCAAAGTTCTATTCAGAAAGAATAAACTAGTTTTATTTAAGAAAGGACTTGTATCGCTAAAGTTTCTTCGGAAAGAATTTTTACGGAAAACTAACTAACGACAGAGACGTAACAGTATGTTGTGTTATAGAAAATTTATAGTTTTTTTGGTGTAAGAATGTGGCGTCATCTGTGAATGTAGTTAACGTTAACTTACGTCAAAGATGATAAATGCCCATTAACAGCAATAATGGGTAGGGAGGGGCTATGAACACCCATTAACATGCTCCTTGTTTCAAACACAGAGTTTGATTGAGATTGGCCCAGCGACCTAAGAGTAGTTAGATAATGGACAGACAGACACGCAGATTTTTGTGCTTTATATATATATAGAAATCAACGGATTCATTCGACAATAACTCAGGCATGGCATAATGGTTAGCATATCGGACAGGGATCTGATGTTCTCGGGTTTGAGACGTAGTAACACCAAACATGCTTTACACTTTCAGATGTGGGTGCGAAATAAGAATAACAGTCAATCACGCTATCCATTTAAGAGTATTCGCGAACTGATTTTCTTATCTTTAGTTCGCAAATTTAAAATTAATCACCATTATATCTGATTTTAGGGTTTTCTGGATAAATAGTTTAGGGTGCCTAACGTGTCCATCAGATCAACAAACGATCATTCTAGAATTTTACGAGATCGGAGTTTTCGTATGTGAACTTACTTCCAAGAAAATTAAAACATTGAAAATATTATTCAATATAAAATCTCATAACAATTTTTGGTTTAACATTAAAAAATTCTGAGAAAAAAATGAATAAATAAAACATATTAGCTTAAGCATAAAGATTGTATAAAGAAATTAATTCAGGTATTCATGATGTTCCAGTTGTTGAATAATTTATGACGTATAAAAGGCGTCGGAATTATGTGGAACATTAAAAACAAACTTCGGCATGAGGGTAAATTCTAAAATCTTAATCTGAGTGATCATTTTCAAAATTGACGTAGAATGAACTTAAATTTTTACATTAGTAACATACTCTATTTGACCTCTGATGTCAGAGCTTACAGTTGATTGACCTTGAAGCAAGTTATAAACAGTGGGGGCAACCACCTTGGATGGTGCTGAAACATGTCCATACACGTTGGTAGGCAATGCAGGGTTAAAACCCCTGGCGGTGGTGCAGTTATACTGTATGATCTTATTTAGAAGTATTTAATGATAACCACTTAGATTATTTATATTTCAATAATAACTTAACATTCTTACAGCAGGGCCACTCTGACTTTAGATTAAGTCCTGAGACAGCTGATCAGAAATAGATTATTTAAGTGGTTCGTAGATAATTTCTCTCTGATTCGTTGAATTTAAAAATATAACGAATGGGTGAAGATACCCTTATGATTGTCAGAGTTTAGTTTGAAGTCATACCGAAACGATAATGCATTGGTATGATCCTGAAACATTTGTTTTGTTTCAACGCCAGTTAGAAAGCTGAAGTAATCTAGATAAAGAGTAGTAACCAAAGTAGAAAGGAAAATATTCGGACCACATATTATGGTTTACGAGGACATTTAGATCTACCACACGCAAACACTGAATCTAAATTTTATTTCATGTTTTATTTTGTTTTCTTGAGTTAATAAAAGCATACTTACACTTTATCTTGTACTTTTATGAGCCACTAATAAATATTTGTATCCTTATTCGACGTAGTAGTTAATGAATGTTTCATTGTTAATCGAAATTTCGCTCAAACAAACAATTGAAAAATGTTCTTCCTTTTTTCATAGTTGCTTGAAGAACTTCTAGCTTCGTCATATTCACGTCCATCCATTAATTTTAATCTGGTGTGAATGATGGATTTGTGAATAACATAATGTCCGAATTGTTGGTAGAATGACAATCTTTTTAGACATTTTTCTTCAAATGTTTTTAAATATTTAACAAAAATTCGTGCATACCAACCACTGATGAACACGAACAGTTCAAATTACATTCATTGTATTTATCAGCTGCTCACGAGAATTGTTAATTACCAATAAGTATCATTACTTATTAGATGTGTAGTGGAAGATCAGGCATCGGAGTTGCATTGTAGTCGGGATGATCAGGTGCCAAAGACATAAGGTAGAAGTTTAGGAGATGATCCGTCGGAGGTAAGAGATTTGCGAGGGGTATTTACCGAATAGGAGAGGAAGCAGCGGTGAACATACTTCAGTCGTAGTTCGCGTAGATGTGCGAGTATGGAGGGGAAAAAGATGAGAGAGTATAATTCCTGTGTAGGACTGGAACGACATAATTGAAAGGCTGTGCGTAAAGCGTGACGTTCCAAAACTTCCAGCTGATGATAGAGTGAAGATGAAGCAGAGATCCAGGCAACATGACCATAGGTGAGGCAGGGTCGGACAAGAGCTTGGTAGGAGTTGGCCTCGTTCTATTTGACTTTGAAAGAGCCTTTGATTCTGTTTGGCACTGGGACTGATCTACAAACTTCAACGCCTGTTTTTTCCTACTTCCTACATTAGACTTATTTTTTCCTTTCTCTGGAATTGCCAGCCACCATTTCCATCCATGGTATTCATTCTCGTCCCTTCTCCATACGTACTGGCGTTCCACAGGGATCCATCATTTCTCTTCCACTGTACATCCTGTTTGTTGCTGACATGCCAGTTCCCCGGCCTCCAGTTTAACTCTTTCAATACGCCGATGACACATCTCTCCTTACCCTTTGTTCTAAAATGGTCACCCTCAACAAAGTTATGCAGAAAGCCGACAACTCTTTTCTTTCCTTGTGCAGACACAGGAGGACGAAGCTCTTCACCCTCACAAAACCAAATCTATTCTCTTTGGCCCGACTCGCCACAAGTTTTGTCCATGCCGAAATCTACTTCTCTTCGATGTCCGACTTGACACCATTCCTATTACCCTAGCCAATAGAGTTAAATATATTGGAGTTTTCTTTGATCGCCATCTCATTTGGAATGCACACCTGGCCATCCTACACACGAAGGTTAATTCCAGGCTTTACTTACTTCGCCGTCTCCGTGGTTCATCCTGGGGTTTGAATTCCCAACTCCTTTTATATTCCTACCAAGCTTTTGTCCGACCTATGGTCATGTTGTCTGGATCTCTGCTCCATCTTCACTCTATCATCAGCTGGAAGTTTTGGAACGCCACGCTTTACGCACAGTCTTTTAATTACGTCGTTCCAGTCCTACACAGGAATTATACTCTCATCTTTTTCCCATCTATACTCGCACATCTACGCGAAATACGAGTGAAGTTGGTTCACCGCTGCTTCGATCATCACAACCTTATCTTCGACGAAATCCTATCCTATTCGGTGAATACCTCTCGCAAACTCTCATCTCCTGAACCTATACATTATGTCTTTGCCACCTGATCATCCAGACTACAATGCAACTCCGATGCCTGATCTTCCACCACACACCGATCTCTGATTCCGTTTCCTAATAGCGTACATTAAACTCGCCTTCACCACCTCAGTACCTGGTTCTCACTTACTCATCTTTTGTTGTTTCTTTCCACTGTGTACTTCTACATCTCCTGGCCACTGAGATGGCGTAACCCTCTGTTGGCCCGCCAGTCCTCCGGGCTGGAATGAAATGTTGTAAAAAATCTCTCTTTGGTTAACTTGTGTTCAGGGTTACTGATGAGGAGTGGAATTCTCGTAACTAGCATAGCTCAATAACACACGTTGATCAAAGTGTAGATTGAACTGGACCTCCCATGGACTTAGACTTCGAGTTTAAACAATTTTCGGACTACTAAGTTTATTTATTATTAGTGTGGGATGTACTTATTGTTACTCCAAATATAATAAAGTACATACTAGATTCACCCTACCATATTTACCAATAAGTCAAAGTTAAGCAATATTCCACTTTCTTATCAAGTGGGCCGGGCGTGATTAATAGCGAACTCGGACTGTGAATCCTAGGGCTGACGATTCGTGATTCTGCCTTGAAAACGTTCTCTGTACTTTGAGGCCTTTGGAGCGCATTATGAGTGACAGGGAAACTCCACTCTCCCAGTAGACTCAAATAAACAAACAAACAACAACAAAAAAACGTAAATGTAACGTAAAGTTGTATTCGATATGTAAACCTTTCAAGAAATAAGAATAACATTTAAACTTATCAAGTTATAGGTATTTCTATTCAAAAGTATAGAATATATTAATACATGAATAACATTAACATTTTGCCACTGTTTTCATTGTTTGTATTTTCGTAGGAGTATACAAAAGATATACACATATACACATACACACACACACACATATATATATATATACATATATTTATGTACTGTAGAAAACGAAGCCTAATGATAAAGACGGTTGACTAAATACAGAACATTTTACTTACAAGGTTCGAACGTTTCGGAATACACTTATTCCATCTTCAGCGTATTTGCAGATTTCGCTGAAGATGGAACAAGTGTATTCCAAAACGTTGGAATCTTGTAAATAAAATGTTCTGCGTTTTCTCAATCGTCTTCATCTTTATTAATGTACTGTGGAATGTTAATAATGGCAGATTGTATTCGTGTCTCCGTCTCTATCTTATATGTGTGAGATATATTTCAGTAAAGAAGTTCATTTGTAACAGATTTTTTTTATTTAAGAGATAAAAAAAGAGAATGGAAAGTCACACAGGGAAAATTTAAATCCATAGAATATTGATTCGATAGTATCACACCAACTTCACTTCCGGTAGACTGTATAGTTTCTCCTTTCTAGACATCGTGGTCAAAGCTTTTTTGGTGAATTAACTGGAAGGTTTACTCCCATACATGTTTAGAAAACGTCAAAATACAGGTGAGGTTTAAATTGTCTGCCTACTATATTTATTTGTATATTCTTTATTTGAAAAATTATTACTTTCAATTTAAAAGTGAGTGTATCGCGAAAAACGTTACTCAATTACAATAAAAAGGTATATAAAAACTAGATCATATATGTGGTTTTTGATTAATTTTATTTGAAAAACATAGTAATACATATTATGTTTAGCAAGACTTTAAGGTACAAAAATTAAAAGTATCACATTAGCTAGATCTGAGTGGGAAAGAACAAGCTAACTGGGCAAAACCTCGAGTATAAGAAGGATTCTAAGAAATTAAAACTGAGTTAAAATTCTTACTATATTTTCATTTTTCTTAGTCCTTGACAATTATGCCTAAAGGTACAGAGGATAATAATATTACTTGTTTCAAGATTTCTTAAACTCTTACCTTCATTCACATTTTATTGGCTTACGTTATAGCTCATAACAATTATTTTTAAACTTATTCTACTTTTCTAATGTTCTCTTCGTATCTTTTGTTATATAACGGTTTTAAAATTACTCTGATGTCGATTGATATGTTAACAATATGCATTCCTTTTTTACTTGGAGCATTTCTGTTTTCATTTTTGAGAAAAATACTCCATGTCCGAAATCAAGCAGTCCAGGAAACTACTTTGTCCTAAGATTACTTTCCACATCATATTTATAGCCAAAAAGGTATACATTTTTTTGTCCTACTCAGACATCTTAAAAATTAAAATACTTTTTAGAACTCGTGCATTTACTAGTGTATCTTATGACCAAATATTTTATATTACTCATTTTGCCATTTTTGATGGACAATTTAATATTTAGAGTTCTTAGCTTAAATAATTTAAGCATATATATATATATATGCGTGTGTGTATGTGTATGTAATATATATATATATATATATGCGTATGTGTATGTGTATGTAATATATATATATATATTATATATGCGTATGTGTATGTGTATGTAATATACATATATATATATATGTGTGTGTGTATGTGTATGTAATATACATATATATGCGTGTGTGTCTATATATGTAATATATACACGTATGGTTTTGTCTCAATGAATGGTAAAAAACAGCCTAGTTTTAAGTGTATGTATATATAAGGCATACCCCAGTTGTTCACATAATTTTAAAGCCTAAGACAAATATTAATAGCAAATAAACCTTTGTACAAAATAATTTATTCTATAATTAACTGAATATAAAAACTTAATTATTCAAAGCAGTATAGAATAAATTATACGGTTATATTTCTATTTTGTTGGTAAATGTTGAGCTCAATGAAAGTTTCTTAAAAAAGAAAATAAGAAAAATTATATCCAATTACCGAACCATTGTTTAACTACATATAAAAAATCTTCAATTTCTAGTTTATGTGATAGAAAATGTAATATTACACATATATTTATATATATAGTCCAATTATTTTTTTAATGTGACTTCTTCTGGAATTACAGTACTGTGCAAAAGTGTTAGGACAAAGTAAAAAATTAGATTTCAGGCTACTTTTAAAGAACAATGGAAGATAAATCACAGGTGAAGCATCATATTTAGTATAATAGAAACTCCGTGGAAGTTCTTGAGTTCAGCAAACAGTTAATATATTGTGTGTCCCCTTTTTTGCTTGAATATCTGCAGACAGTCTTTCAGGCATTGTTGCAACATATCTAATCAAAATGTCCTTTGGAATTTTACTCCAAATGTCTCTAATACACTCCCATAAAGTTTCTTTGGAAGTAATTTCTGATTTGTCAAGTTTTTGGATCTATCAAATCCCAGATCTGCTCAATTGGGTTAAGGTCGGGGCTATGTGGGGGCCATTGCATCATGTCAATGACTCCAGCAGCTTATTTTTTAGCTACGTAATTTCTGCATAGGTTGGATGAGTGTTTAGGATCGTTATCTTCTTGGTAGTAGAATCCTTTACCAATAATACACAAACCACTGGGTATACCATGAAGGATCAGTATCTGATGGTACTTGCGCTGGTCCATTGTTGCATTTATTTTGCAAATATCTCCTGTCGACTCAGCAGAAAAACACCCCCAAACCATCACACTGCCTCCCTCATGCTTTATGGTAGGAGCTATGCATTGAGGTAAGTAACTTTCACCTTTCTTCCGCTGGACGTACAACCTAATCTTTGAACAAATTTTTCAAACTTGGACTCATTCGTCCATAACACCCTTTTCCAATCATCAACAGTCCGGTTTTGTACTTTTTATCAAATTTCAGTCTCTCGACAATATTTGGAGATCGAAGTAAAGGTTTTTAAACTGCTACACGACCAAATACTCCATTATCGCTGAGTCTTCTTGATATTGTAGATCTGGACACTTTTCTGTCATTTGGTACATGGTCGTTTATTTCATGTTTTAGATCAGTGGCAGTCTTCATTCTATCCCGAAGGCAGCATAAACGAAGATACTTAACATCAGAATCGCTGAGTTTGGGTGTTCTGCCTATTTTTCAATTTACCTGTCTTGGTCTCACGATCTAGTGTTTACTTGACAGTGTTTGGGGAATATTTCAAGTCTGCAGCAATTTTCGAAGAGTCCAGCCAGCATCACGTAAACTTTTATGCAAACTCTTTGCTTTACTGAAAATTCTCTACACTTTTTGGGCCGTGGCATGACAACAAAACTTAATATATAGTGTTAAACACTGTTTTTATCAAAGTTTATTTGTGGAGTACTATTAAAATGGCTTATCCTAGCATATACCGGTACCATATGCTAACTCCTTGCTAGCTTCTTTCTATATAGTTAAGACACTGCATGGGGGTACCATAATAGTTATTTCAGACCATAAGTTTGATTTGTATGTTCATTCAAGCAGAACCCTTATGACATATCCTTGGTATAACAATGTGGGAATTCTAAAGAATGATAAATATTCTCACTCTGATTCATTCAATTGTCAATAGGGATCAGTAATGCATTACTATAGCGTTGAAATTTACATTCTGCAACGCCATGGAAGATTTAGCCCCATAAAATGAAAAGAATAACAAAATAGCACTTTTGCACAGTACTGTATTTTTATTACTTGTACTTTATTCCTTATATATATATATATATAGACATACATTTACACATACACATTATGTTACTCGTCAACCACGACCTTGGGGCTCACAGGTAACTTGGAGCACATATAACGCTAAAATTTGGGTTATGATACTAGTAGTGGGCAGAGCACAGATAGCCAGTTGTGTAACTTGTACTTAACAACAAAGAAACATACAAACAAAACCGTAAATCACATAAGGTGAATATATTATTTTGTAGTTAGTTTACAAATTGTCAGGAACTTGGGGAAATAATGTCTTTACTGTTATTTAAAACACATTTTCTTTTTCTAAAACTAACTAGACTTGATTGGTTCAAACAAAGAAACGACAATTTTTCATACAAGATCTCTTAAAATATATTTGATAATAAAAGGTTAGAGGCAGATTTTACTGGAAAGTTGACTTCTCTAAAGTTGTCGGAAATTCTGAGCTTCTTGATTTCTTTGATTTTTTTACTAACAAACCTGTTTTAAAGCTCCTACGGCATTCAAACTATTTTCAATTCTGAATAACTTTAAGTTCAGTTTATATAATACGATTCTTTAAAAGACCCTATTTTCGTTTATATGCAATAAAAGAAATTTTGGGAAAGTTTTATGGTTTAGTTTCGATTTTATTTTTCTTATCACCACAAACAATAAGCTGAAACTTTTAACGAACATTTATAGGTTAGTGATCTCCAAACAAGATAAATAAATACAATATTTTGACTGCTTTAATTGAAATAAAAATACTTTTATGAAGAAAATGGGTCTAAGTACACCAGTTCAATTATTTTAATGGCAACCTATATCAAATACAAGCAATTTTCTAAGGCTTTCTTGCAAAATGTATAGAAACAAGTACCCGGAATGCCACAAAGTAATGCCAAGCTATAAACGTGACCAGTTTTGAAATCATCTACACACACGTTTTCAATCTCGGACAATCGACGAATCAATACGTTAACACTTCTTTTTTTTTAGACAACTTATTGGTTGCTGGAGAAAGACGATATTTTTGGTTTTGATGGAGAAAACCTGCAATCGGGAAACTTTTTATTTATACGTAGGTGATTGAGAAGCACTCTGAACAGAGATGGAGCATGCAATACATAAAAAAACACATCTATTATTGTAAATTTTAACCATAATGCTTGATCTGTCCGCATAAGCAGATTATTTCCTGAAAACATTAATTAAGTTTTAACACTAAAGTATAGAGACAATGTTTTAGTTTTAAATGGCCAGCAGAAAAAGAAACGTTGTGGTATACTCCTGATCTACGTGATTGGACTTCAAATTCTTTTAAGTGTTGAATGGCATGAAATTGAACAGTCGATTTCCACTATCACGCACATACACACAAATATTATTGAGCTTTTACAGCGAGTTCATTCTGCATGAATGACTGATTGTATAGATTATCAACTTTACTGTGTGGTTCATATTCAGTAAACCTAAACATCCGCATAGGTTGGATGCGAATCTATTCAAAGATATTCAATGAATAATCCATCTTCTTAGGTATACTATATATGTAGACATAAAGTTAGTTACTGATTACCAATGAGCTCTAACATAGAAAATCAGTGGTTTTTCGAAATTATTTGCAAGGCAAAATACCTACCCACTGTGTACAAGAAATAGAACTGACTACATATATTCATAAGTTATAAGTATAAGATTTTAAGTTTAGTCTACTACGAGACAAATAAGGCCATTATCAAGTCAAACAATTTCATATTTATGGGGGAATAGGTGATCAATATTTTGGTTTTGTCGCAATGAATGGTAAAAAATAGCCTAGTTTTAAGTGTACATAAATAAGGCATACCCCAGTTATTCATACAATTTTCAATTACGCAAGCCTAAGACTAATATTAATAGCAAATAAACCTTTGTATAAAATAATTAATTCTGTAATTAACTGAGTATTAAAACTATATTATTCAAAGCAGTATTTAATACAGTTTAAAAACAAACACCCATACTCTCACATCTTACAGTGTAGGTATGTTTTGTTTTATCAGTTGAATGTTTTTTTTTTTGCAATGTCCATGTCTGGAACACATTTGCCATAAACGTGTTGAAGCATCCACTCAAGATGAATTCACAAAATAGAATCCAATTGCAAGAACATAGCTTTTTCTCTCTTTTGAAAAAGAAAAAAAACGTACTTAATGTTTAAACACAACTTTACATTAGAACAGCGGGAAGTAACAAATATTGTTATTGAAATGAGGGGTATGTATGTGGAAAGACAATCAACCACCATTAAATAGATATTGTATTTCAAGTCTTCAAATATTCTTTTCTTGTGATTCGATTCACTTTTAAAGTAGTTGCGCCCCGTTGTTTATATCTTAACTTTTACCCAATTCAGTTAATTGGTTGTGCTTTGTATGTGTGACATTACAAGAGTTCTATTCCTTGAGATGACTACAGCTTTCTATAAGGGTTTTATAAGAAACATTGGTGTAGTTGCACGTATGGCTCTAATTATGTTTCTTTATTAACTAGATCATTATAATAATTGTATTCACCTTTAATTTTCAAGAGTTCCCAATAAAAACTTAAAACAGACTGTTTTCAAAATGCTATTGTTATTCTTTTTTGTTTTCGCCAAAAAATCGTTGTCTTTAAATATAACTATTGACAAAGCAACGAAAGAAGTTAAAGATTTAGATCTTAAAATATGTTAACATTCAAATAACTAGAAATTGAATCTAATAATAAAATTTTAATAGACTGATCAATTTAGACATTTGAATATAATATTATGAGCAGTCAACTGTAACGAAACATCTTATTATTAATTCTAACCACACTTGCATATTTTTGCTCGTTTTATAGAAACCAACGTACTATTGACTCAGTACTGTGTAATTATTCAAGTTTGGAAGATTTCTTGATTTAAACACCATCATTGATAACCTTTAATAATGAAAACTGATTCCGATAAAATCTAAACTTAAGATGCGGAATTTTTTACTGTATATATAAACAAAGTAATTATCCTCAAACGAGTACATAGACTCGCAATCTGCAGGTCGCGGGTTCGAATCCCCTTTCAGCCGTGGGGGTGTTATAACGTGACAGTCAATCCCACTATTCGGTGGTAAAAGAGTAGCCCAAGAGTTGGAGATAATTAGCTGCCTTCCCTCTAGTCTTGCACTGCTAAATTAGGGACGGCTAGCGCAGATAGCCCTCGTGTAGCTTTGCGCGAAACCCATAACAAACAAACAAACGAATGTTGAAACCGGTGTAACAACCCTATCGGACTGATTTTTTTAAAGTTTGATTTTTGATGACAAATATAGAAAAAATGATATTTCTAATAATACTTCATTCAGGCGTAGAATATTTGTCACGTTTTCTATGATGAAGGTAGAAAAAAAATTGTAATTACTATGAAGAAAAAAAAAATTGAAAGCTGGCGGGATTTAGACTGATGCTTATAGGACAGATTAATCAACTATGCTACAACGTCTCGCTATTCTCGACTTTCACTTCTTTGGTTTGTATTGGCTGGTCTATACCTGAACCACGATGTCTTGTTTTGCAGTTTTATTCCTACATTTTTCTTGTTTTTACTATTTTGATCTTCATGTGTATATAACTATTAATTGTTTGTGATATTCATGTTTTAGTATTTTGTTTAATCCAGAAATGTATATATATATATATATATATATTATTTAGGAATATCAACTATGTTATTTTTTCACTTAAATCAATTTATATTTCTGTAAATTATGACGAAAAAAAAACGAAAACATTTAGTCATGATTTAAATACAAGCTGCAACTTGTAGTTTGTCTTTGTGAATGCTCATTACAAACAACAGTTGATTTATTTCACATCTATTTATCTATGTAACACCACTTTCCAGAAAGAATAATATCCTCAGTTAAAAAAGGAATCGTTATAACCTGATGAATGAGCATTTAGTTGTCTAAAGATTATACTGAAGAAAAGGAAGAAGAACGAGAAAAGTTGGTGAGAATCCAATGACCGACCACCTGCTTCAATTAAGAGGTTGAGAAAGTGCCATTCTGCCTTTGATTAGTTCCGTTTCGAACAACATGCCAGTGATCGCTCTCTTGGCTTTGCTGGTAAATGTTTATTATTACACAATCAAAGATGGACCTGATTTTAAAAAAGAAGCAACAACCACAAAAAAACTCTGATTTTTTCCTGTTATATTATTTATATTTCATTTTAACTTCAGTTCTATGGGAAAAATAGTTTACTTCTATTAAACTAGCAACTAAAAAGCGATTGTTTGAGAATTTTTTATAGCTGTATAGATAATGCAAAACAAACGTTATATGAGAAGAAAATCAAAAAGGGGACAAAATAAAATATTGTAAAAAAATACAGATGTTTAAATATGTAAAGGTTCTAAAAATAAATATGAAGTCCAACTATCATTTAATTCACCACTTGTCACTGAGTTGGGCTTCATATCTCATCTTAAACTGCTTGCTTGATGAATAATGCAGAAGGATAAATTAGTACCATCAATGTTACATATTCTTCACATCTCATATAATTATAGGTTCAGTGTGGTGAGTAAAAGGCAATTAAAAACGTCCATACATATATAACTGACATGCTAAAGTATTTGAGATAAACGTCCACATGTAATGCAAAGTTGTACATTTTATTTTACAAATGTGTTCTTTTAAATATATATAAATTACATGTATATTATAAAACCTATTTTTGTTTTCAGACAAACATTCTTCCTCTCACTATATTGATTAGATTTTTAGGTATATGCTTGTTACTTTTAAGAGAGTAACACCTAATATAGGGCATGATCAAAACATCACATAGCAGTTTATTTTAGCTGGTAAAGATAAAACTGGGGGAGTTTTTCTGTAAATTATAACTAATACCGGTATTCTCAAACTGAGATTCTCAATCCCCAAGGGGTCACGAACTGTAAACTGTATCATAGTTGTACACACACACACAGTTTAAAAATAAACTGTATGTGTCGAATCGTATTATCATAGAAAGAAATTTATCTTTTTGGATGCCTGAAAATCAGGAGGTCGTAGGTTGTCCAGGTTCATGAAAGTGGGTCCTAATTCTAAAAAAAATTTGTAATTTGAGTTCTGAAAAATAAATTTAGACTTAATTGTTAGTTGTGCATCTATTTATTATCAGTTTCTTACTTAAATGCTTAAAAATCTGTTTAATAAAAAACACATTATTCACCCGTGTTATAAAATCAGTTTGTTTGTTAAAGTTTTTTATCAGTGTTCGTTAGGTCACAATACACACTTAATGTTTACATAGTTTTTCCAGGTTTACGTTTTAATAACTTATTAGTTGTACTACAATATCAAGATGAGCAAGGCCGTGTAGAAGCACCTACAATGACTGGCCACTTTATTAAGATTCTCCACAGCTGTTATTGAGATTGACCAACTTTAGTTGTAATAATATTCTAAAATTAGAAAGACATTTACTACACATTATGCCGGAGAAAGTATCTCTGTAGTTAGTTCACAGATGTAAACAGAAGATATAGGTGACGAACGCGGCATTCAAGTTCATTCCAAAGATTATCAATCAGATTAAGATCCGCTGGTTTTCTTGGCCAAAATAATGACTGAAATCACTGTCAGCAGGAGCGTGTTATATTGTTACATTATCTTCTTGCAAGAGTCCTTGTCCAAAAGAATGGAATGCAGCTCTGTGCGGTATGCAAGATCAGAAGCAACGTTCCAGGATGTTTTGGATTTATTAGCCCTTCTAAGCCCTACTCCTGCCATGAGAACGTACTTCACATTATTATATCACCTCCAGTAGCTTGCGCTGTTGGAATAATATAATCAGGAACAAGTATTTATAATGAGGAACAAGTATTTCATGCGGTTTTCTTCACATTTATTTACTCTACCTTCACTTCATCAGATCATACACACGATTAGTGTTGTCATTGTTCACACTTTGAGCTCCAAGAATAACTGAAACTGTGCCTTTCTATTCGTATTTGAGATAAGTATTTTTTCAAAATAGTTCTTAGATGCTATACGATGGTTTATGCGATGTCTTTTGCATGGTATATTAGTTTGGCTAGTATCAGAGAAGTAAGGGATAAATCAACTGAAACACAGTGTGACATCTGTTGCACTTCTCAAGTCTATCTAGTCATCTTTTATTTCAGTCTACCATCAGTAAACGGCCAGTGTTTTCTAGTGACAAATGCATTCCCATTCCACTGCTATTTGCTCGAAACTTTTCTGTATTATAATAAAAACAGTGTATTTTTTTATCTCGTGGACATATGTATTAAAAAAGGAATTATTTTTAGTAGTAAGATACGCTTCCAAGCACAGATTGTGTGGATTTGTGTATGACAACAAGACTAACATACTTAAAATTAGGGCAAAAACTGTGACCTTAAGATATTAGTTCACAAAAAAATGTAAAAAGCAAGTTTGAGAAGTGACGTATTTTTGAATAGTTGAAGTATAAAACATTTAACAGCAAAAAAGTTTTCTCAGTTTGTTAAATAGAATTGGTGTCATTATATTAAAGTATACTCTTTAGGTTTGGTATAAATAGATAGCACATTTCTGATCAGAAGTTACTGATACTAAGATAGACCAATAATATGTTTCAACATACACAGATTAAATTAATTCAAGATACGTTTTCCTAGTAGCCACTGGACAATTTCTAATGTTCGAAATACCCTATCACTCGAACTGAAACAATTACTCTGAACTAATGCGAGCCAAGTAGCATTATTTTCTAAGGTTGGCTTTTCCTACAAAATACGTTTTGTTATTTTTTATTTATGTTTGCATAAAATTATATCGAATTAGTCCAATTGTGTGGATCCGTCCGTGAGCTAGTGATTAGCGTGCCCAAAGTGTAAATCAGAGGATTCATGGTTCGCATCCCGTTTCTAAAAAAAAAAGAAAAACGTTTTTGCACGAAAAATACGAAACAAACAAATATATCAAATGTATTTTTCGACAATTTAAACAAGTTAGCACTGTCGTTAAAACGAGTTACATAAAAACAAAAACTTAGCATACAGCTCCTATAAAGTATTTTTCCTTAGCAACATAATTAATGTGTTTCTATGCTAGCCATAAGTGAAAACGATTTACTTACACATTGAAGTCGCCTCATGTCGACAATCAATATTTAAACCAAGTCCATCATTTTTAAACATATAAGATTACGTCATATAAAACATGAATTGGATGAAAAATGAGAACCCGACCCTAAGCTGCATTAAAACTTAAGTGCATGCTGACCGAGCAGGTGATCTAACCAATTACATTATCGAAGTCCTAAATCTGCCGAACTCGGTCATCACTTCAAAGGGTTCTGAGGGTAGTAATTTTATTTCTGAACTAAGTACTATGTACAAATTGTCTAGTAACGCTGATTTTCGTTACTTGTTCTGTGGTGACCATCAGGAATAAATTCAATTCCTACTACGATTTTAGTGATTCAGGGGGTTTCAAATACCAAATGTGTTAGTAACCCACGAGCCATACCAGATAAGCTATTATTAGTACCCCCACGTAAATATAAACAATAAAAAGAATTGGGTAAAATGATAAGGATAAACACAATGTTTTGTTTTAAATTTCTTATTTGTATTGTTTCTGTGTATTGGTATTTGCAATTTTCACCTATGTAAATTGATATATTTATTTCTATTATTTTGCCCCTTTCATTGCTAACCCTATATATTTGCCAAGGAGAGCTGCGTTTGATTAAAAAAATAAAGCCTCCATTAACGGAATTTACAAACGGTCTTTTTCAGAGATGGGAAAGGTATTAACAAGATTTTTATACGAAATTTGTGAGCAATATCCTAAACTGTAGATCTTGTGAGTAATAAAAAGTTGGGAAAAACATATGGTGAATCTTCAAATCCTTACTTAAGCTTACCTGCTTAGTAATTAGCAACGCATTCCTATTGAAACTGTATTCTACTGTGGTACCATTGGCACAGCTGCCAATTTTAGCCAAAAGTGATCTAGCTTTTTATTTAAGAAGAATTGAACATAGGAAGGACCCTAATTTACTAAGTAAAGTTTAGTTGGTTTAAAGTTTGAGACAACTTATGTAACAACCTGTAAACATGTTCACTTGAACGTACCCAACGATACTGTAAGCAAATTTGTTATTGTCGCATGAGAGCTGCGATGTCAACATCAATATCAGCTGTAATTATGTCAGAAAAAAATGGAATCTGTCTCTCTTCTTCAATTTCAAGTGATTCGTGGATAAAAACATGCTCTCGAATATGTAGGTACCGAAAACATCACACTCGTATTCAGGGCAAAGACTTTAATTTTGAAACCTTTCTCTGACAATAGGTTTTTCAGAACTTTATAGTGTCTTACTCATTTATTTTTGAAGCAGTGACGCAGGGCCATAATCCCTAAAGTTTTTCGATCATTTTGAAAATTTGAAATATGTTTTTTGATATTGCCGATACTTTATTGTTTTTTATAGCGAATGAACTTTTATATAGTAAATTGAATTCAGTAAAGTCAATTTAAATTTTAAGAGTCATTTTTAAATTGGGGGGGGGGGGGGAATAACCAAAATTAGCTCTTGGGCTAACTCCGCAATGTATTTATTAAAGGCAAGGTTTAAAGTTCATTTATGAATTCTTCGTTAGGCGAGGGATTATTTGCATTATGAACCTTACATTAAATACAACAATGGAACATTTTCATTATCATTTAAAACGGGAAAAAATATAAGTATTTACAATTATGCTTGTCATAAGACATAAGTATTAGGTCTACTACATTTTTAAACTCCACATTCTTAATTAATCTAACTTTTTAGGGATTTTTCAAGAATTAGAAGAGTGTATAATAATACCATTCCAATCACATATCCGCCCCCCAATGGCACAGCGGTATGTTTGCGGACTTACAACGCTAGAAACCGGG
>NW_013665617.1:108950-112528 GCF_000517525.1 Limulus polyphemus
CCGGGTTTCAATACTCGTGGTGGGCAGAGCACAGATAGTCCATTGTGTAGCTTTGTGCACTACTACAAACAAACAAACTGTCATATCCATTGCCGACAATGCGTTTCGCTCAATCCAGAGCTCCTCAGGCCAGCTGAGATACAAGAAACAAAACAGTTATCGGAACTCTTGTATATATAAGCCATTTAATACAACAACAGTTGTTGTAGTGCGCACGCCTTTTACAAGCCAGCGAAGGATGATGACAATTATATTTATCATAAGATATAATTATTTAATTGATAACGTGCCATCTGCTGTATGTTCTTCTGCTCATGACAGGTTAATTGTTGCAAGGTATGCATGTTCTAAATTTTTATGTTTAACGTATCGATCATATTCAAATTATCCATTGCCTGACGAAGAGTTCATAACTGAGTCTGAATGCTTACGTTCAATAAAAGTATTGCACAATAAGCTCCAAACTTTATTTCTTAAAGTAATTAAAATTCAGAAAAAAAACAAAAAGAAAAATACTTTATATTCCAGGACCGATACCACATTACGCGTGATTTGGAAGAGTCTTTGCTCTTCTAGGACCTAAGAACCGTTTATTATAATTTATGAAACAGTTAAATCAAACAAATGGCAATTCCAAGGAAATCAGACATTCGTGTATTATTGCTTAATTAGATCTTCTGTGGTAGGCAGTTTTTCAATTACTGCTCTCCTTTAATCTACATTTTTGTCTACATATTTAATCGCATTTTTCATCTTCAAAATACTTCTGATTTTGTTATTATGTTGCATTTATTCCGTATATCTTATCACATCCTCTATGTTTATTTATTTTATAGAAAATGAGCTAAATTTAATAACAATATTGACAGACTCCCTTATTTTACAAACAGTACTAAAACTGTAATATTTATAATATATCTAATGTTTTCAGGAGTATACTTTTTTTTTTTGCAAAGCAATATTTTTGACTTATGACGGAGCTAAAACCTGCACAGCATTTCGGTCTAAAAATTTAATGTCCTCAAGCTGCAGTTCTGACGTTAACTTACCACTATTTTCGAGATCAAGATGTAAGTGAAGAACGTGATGACTTTGTGATGCCAGTAAATCGTCGTTTTCGAAATGTCTAACCAAACGTGGTTTAAAGAGATATAAGCACTAGGTACGATGTAAATAAGAACTATAAGAAAACTTTAATTTCACACAATGTTTCAGACTTAAGCCCTTCCTTGGGTAACGTTTGCTAAAGTCTTATATATAGAGAGCACATTCAAATATGACTTGGAACGGCAACAATAAGAGAACGTGTCAAACATGTTTCTATTTGTGATGTAACAATACTGGTGAAACAATAGTTATAAAATAATAACTAAAGAAACGGAAATACAAATAAAGCTACTTTAAAAAAGGTATCTAGGCAACATTCGAAACAATAACTGACATCTGGTATTAAAAAAAATAGAAATGTGATGAATATAGAAAGCTCGCAAATATAAGTATTTTAATGTAGAGAAAAATCCGTGTATAATTCTAGATAGAAATAAAGCTGATAAGTGAAGGGTAAAAGTGGAAAGAGTCGGAGGAAGCTATAAGTACAAGTACAAAAATGAAAATTTCTCGTTTAAAGTGCAGAAATTGTGCTTAAAGTATAAATGAGGCGTAAATAACGATCTGTTGGTGTAGAACTTAGAAAAAGTCTTATATGCGACAAATAATAAAAAAAAAGAATTAATTGACATGTCTCAATGAAAACTTTTTTCTAGTTTATTTTGCGCGACGTTTCGAGCAGACGCCCTTCGTCAGGCACTAAAGACCGTGTTACAATGGAATTAAGTCTTTACTCTCCGTTGAAGGGCGTCTGCTCGAAACATCGTACAACATAAACTAGAAAAAGTATTTTCATTTAGACGTGTTAATTTATTCCTTACTATCATTTATCCAAGAGCTTCTTCTCACGTCTTGCGGAACAACACTCATTCATGAATTAGATGCGACAAGACGATTGATCATATGTCGTCTGTCCATGATTATACGACCAGCAAATTACAATGGTTACAAACAATCTGGTGTATAACAGGTTCTGATAAAGAGGTAAATGTAGTGTTACGACAGCGGAAGTCACGTGACTCTAGTAACACGTCATGAGCTTCTAGAAGGATCATGTCTGTTCGTGGCAACTCTAGTTTTCTCTATGCGCCCTATATTTTGTATATATAAGATCGGCGAGAAGTGACGGGATAGATAATTGAATTGCAGACAGGTAGAGATAGAGACGGACAATCGAGTCAAGCCGTAAGTAAAGTGCGTGAATCGTTGCGAATTATAGCGTGAATTTTAAGTTAAAGTGACTGTGGAAATTAAGTGTATTTGCAAAGCTGTATTGAGAAAGAATAAACTAGTTTTATTTAAGAAAGGACTTGTATGGCTGAAGTTTTTCGGAGAGAATTTCTACGGAAAATTAACCAACGACCAGAGACGTAACTGTATTTTTAATGTAGAAACTGTTTTTGTGACAAGTCAGTAAAATTCGATTGTTAATGTGTTGATAACAGACAAGTTACATATACAACATGGACGGTTGCAGGGGAAAGAACCAAGAGGAGTGTCGGGATGAACATGGTTAGTAAAATTAGCATGAACAAGAGTATTTCGAAGACGTTGATTGTGTCTAAAAGCAACAACAGGTTGTTCAGTGAAAGTACCTTTAGGGTCAAAATTAGTTTGTAGAATGTGAAAATGTTCGCGATTATTTCATTACCTTGCTGGTACACATTTGGGTGATAAGGAATAGTTACCTTAAAATAAGCTCATTACATTCCATGTTTTGTGACAATATTTCAAGAGTATTCATATGGGGGTTTATGACTAGCTTTAAAGAAAGTATTTTGTAAGATAGATGTATGATAGCCAGCAGAAGAAAAGAAGTCAATTATTTCTTCATATTTGGAAATCAAATCACCATCGTAACTAAAAATGCGGCATAAACCCAAAAAACTGTGAGCAAGAGATTGAAGGTAAAGTAACTAAGAGTCCGAGTGCTTATAATGAACACTAGTAGCCAGTTTGTTATTTTCAACGATAGTTTCTATGTCAAGAAATGGCATGCGGATAATGGAAATGAGCCTGGTAAAGTTTAAAGAAGGGTTAAAGGTTGAAAGATAATTAATACAGATATCAAGCTCAGTCCTGTTACAAATAAATATACCGTAAATGTCGTCAATATACTGGAGTACAAATTAGGGATTTTTTTCTGGAAACTGCGAAAACATCTCAGTTAGCATATCAAGGTCCCATCCTGGTTCCTCATGAAGCAAAACGTAACATCTAATAGAGCAATGATCAGTTGCACCCAGCTGTTCCCTAATCTCTATCACATCAACCACTGCTTCATTCGAAATCTATATATATAAAAGAGGAAGTTTGTTCATTTGTTTATTTTGTTCGCTATAGGAAACCAAACGGTTGAACATACAAATTTTAAAATAACTTCATAATAACCAGATTTTTATAAGAAATTTAATGGTGCTATTTATTTTGTATTTGGTGTAGTATTTAATGACGAAATTGACAACTAATGA
>NW_013665617.1:113529-126876 GCF_000517525.1 Limulus polyphemus
CAAGAAACTTTTGAACATCGTCCAACCAGACTTCAAGCACAAAAATTAAGACAAATAACTTACAGAGAGCAGGAAACAGAGGAACAACATGATGTACGACTTCAGGTTCAAAGAACAAGACAAGCTCAAACACGATCTAATTTCAAATAAAGCTTTGTTTGATTAAATGCTTTTTTATTTCTTGCATCACAGCTCTTTTGTCTACTTACTGAATAATTTGCTGAAAAAATACTGGTCTATACATTTCAAATCTAAAATTTCACCGTGCAACGCCGGGTAACTCCGCAAGTTGTATATAAATGGTGTAATTAAACGTAAGTATGTTCTGATTTAGTACACAGATGTAAAATAGTGTCAGTAGAAGGCACCAATGTATTTCGTCTTTTAAAGAAGAACTTTAGGGCATGTAAGCCTTCAGTGTGAGGAATAGCACTACAAAAAATGTCATGTTACCCGTGAAAATTATAATATAAATGTTTTTAGGGATATTAAAATTGTCGGTTAGCCAAAGAGCGTGTGTGTGGTCTTTAATATAAGAAGGCAGCTTTTGTACAATGGGAGAGAGAAAGAATGTTATTGATAAAAATAGAAATCAGTTCTTTGGGACAGTTGCATGCAGAAATGATGAGTCTTTCTGGAGTCTCAGGTTTGTGGATCTTGAAAAATAAATAAAGGATGGACATTCTAGGATGTGATTAGAATAAGATTACGTTCTTCAGCCAGCAATTTCGTTTTGTGGACGAGTATGTTTATGGCGTTAGTTATTCGAGTTTTTATCTTACGAAGATCGTCACCGGTAACAGATTGGTAAAATTAAGTGTTGGACAAGTGTCTTTTAGCTTCAGCCATCTAAAGCTCAGAGTTTCAGACTACAATGGCACCTCATTTGTCGGTAGGTTCTTTCACAATGTCTGATGTTAGTGATGGCTTGATGTTCCTCCTTAGATAGGTTGTCAGATGGTGATGACGTAGAGTTGTCGATATTCTTTGTTTGCAACAAATTGAAATAAAGTAATCAATTTCAGGGCATTTTTCTAACGCTGGCATCCGTTTGTTTGGTTTATTATTAATTTGGGCCGGCCAACATGAACGATATATCACTGCTATTATTAAACGCAAATGTTGTTGGAGAAAAAAACTGAGTGGAAACCTCGGTATCTGAAGAGATATGTACGGTTTTTACTTTATTCATTTTATCTTTTATTTCCAACCGAAGCTGGACTCTTATCCCAAGGCTAATCCCAACAGTAATAAGTCATATTTGCAGTCTCATGGTTTAATTAACGTCATTTGCTGGAGCATATAATAAAATCAAAAGATGCTACTTCATGATTTTATTGCCAGGTTTTTAGCAAGTCTCTTTATGAGGTGATATTTCAACAAGATGAACATAGGCAGTAACCCGAGGACCTAGAACCTAAGACTACAATGGCATCTCATTTGTCGGCAGGTTTTATCACAATGCCAGATATTGATTTTAAGTTAGAGATGGCTTGATGTTCCTCCTTAAATAGATTGTCAATGTTGAATTTGAAGCTTGGAGCTATTGCTAAAAACCAAGGAGATGCAGCAGAGTTATGATGCTTCATATCTATTTGCTCGAATTCGGATGTTCAACGGAACATCTACAAAAAAACAAAGAAAAAACAAAGGTAGTCCCCGTGGATACCTTGGTTACATCTCACCTTCATCTCAAAATTAAATTATTCGTGCTAGTGCTGGTGCTGTTTTTCAATCAACGTTAAAAAGGCAAAGTACTATTCCACCTTTCTAGACACAACATCTGACTGCAGAATGATATACCATATGTCTGTGAAAATTTAGAATTCATTTAATATTTACTAGATAAGGCAATGTACTTTGATACGAAGACAGAAGGAATGTTCAGTTAACTGCAGAATAATTTTGAAAAGCGCTGTCATTAATTTGACAACGTGCGTGGCCGAAAAGTTTTTCTGCAATGGCTGCTCACAACGCTGCACTAGACATATATGATATAATAGTGCTCGGCTTTGCACACTGCTAAAGGTTAGTGGCTCTGGGGAGTAAGTACTGAAAAGAAAATGATAGACCACTAAATTTCTTTGGAGTAGCTCAGAAACATTTCATTTATTGAAAGTAGCACAAAACAACATAGTATTTTCAACGGCATTTACCAGCAACTGCAACCTACAGGAACTGACACACTGTAATCATTAAGTCAAACACATTTGTCAAACAGAGCAGACAATTCTACGTACTTCTCTGCACAATTACTGTAACGAAGCCTACATTAGAACTTGGTGTCACTATGGGTGAAATTATGTAATGTGGCTTCCAAGCATATCCAAGGTGAAGATATGAAAAGTAAAATAGGCACATCTGAAACTCAATAGTTAGTTCCAAAACTTGAAAGCATGAGAAATAATGAACGTGTGATTAGCATCTTTCAATAGCTGAAAGAACATCAGAACGTAGAGATTCTACTTACTAAGAATCTCGCACATCAAAGGTTTCCTACATGGACCTAAATTCTAAATCTCATATCATATCAACCGCTATCAAGTCACATTATTTTATGACATATTATATTTGCACTACATGAATTCGATTTTCTGGAAACGTGTTGTGTCTATTGATTTCAACTAATTGTTTACTGTGTTTAAAATCAGAGAAAAATTTTTGTGTTACAAGTCTTAGCCGCCTTTTATGTAGGTATCTGGTTTGCGCATTAAGTAGTAGAAATAGTTCAGCCTCTCAAACTGAAAAGACTTTATCAGACTTACCTGCGTATAATAAGTCTTAAGGCTTATAATGCTAAAAACCAGGTTTCGATACTAGTGGTAGGCACGGCACAAGTAGCCCATTGTGTAGCCATGTGCTTAACAACAGGCAAAGAAAAACTCTCTTTTTCGCTTCTTTCTAACTCTGCCAGTCACATCTTGTTCTTTCGAATACACCTTGTTTGTATTGAAGCTTATCAAGAGCTCCGTAGCATCGTGGCATAGACTTGATGGTGATATGAATGAATGAACAACTTATACATTATTCATAATCGTTTCTGGTATAAGTTTTCTGTTGATTTTCTATGAAGAATATTTTTCATTTGGTCGTTGTATAATTTGTTCTATGCGCTTATTTTGTGCACATATCATATGTTGTACGCATTATTATTATACGTATTGCGCTGCATGTACTGTAGTTATATATAGATATATAAGGAATGATATTTTTGATAACTATGATGTCTGCTCCTATTGTACAACCTGCCATTTTATATAAAACATGAAACTGTTACACGCACATAGTTGATATAGTTCCTGAATTGAATGTACACATATTGGTGTATTAATATCCGCAGTAAACATTATTAGATATTTAGTTCTCTTCCCACCTCTCCAAACGTTTTAAACGCCTGACACCTCTTTCTTTGATATAAAGAAAAGGTAGTAGTATAAAGAGATCCATTACTTATTTATCACCAAAGTGTTACTCTTTGCTACTAAAGTGTTACTGTTCACTTTTCCCTTCAACAAATTCATTATCTTATTCATCAGACGAACAAGGAAGTTATCCGCACCTCAAAGTAAAGTAACAATTATCTATATTCTGATTACACTTATCAAAAATACGTGCATTCAGTTACCTATAGTTCAATAAATGAATCCTCGAATCAGATTGGCTATTTTTGTAAAGCTTGTCACGATATCACAAAACTTGATTGAGTTTTCATTGCAGTATATTTCAGTCCATTCCATTCTGCTTCAACAATCCAACCAAATCATTGTTATGGACAACTATTTTACACGTATCCTAGGCCAAAATGCATGCAGAAAACACCAAACCTTTCGTGTTCACTGACAGAAGACTCGATAGCTTTAAATGTTTACCTTTAACCCAGGTCCCAAGAGGTGTTTCTATGCAACGACGCTAGTTGAAGTAGTTCTTCATGAATTACAAATTTTCGTCAGTAAGCCTAATAAATATGAGTAAATAATTAACATTTAACATATCAATACTCTCACTTAATGAAATGAGAAAGTGACATCTTGAAATAATGTCATCCAAAAGATACACATGTTTGACCTTATCAATGATCCTCAGCACTACAAAGGCCCGAGGTGATCGGATGTTAATATTTGTATTGAACACTTTCTTTCATTGGTACATATTTTTAAGATCTTTGTTAGACTTCGCAAGCTCATGAAATACCTCGTTTAAAGCTATGAAGTCTGAATATCTCTCCTTGTGAAAAATCGAACAAAACCAATCATTTTTCAACTTATGTTCAATCTACTAGACCTCCAGTCATGTTTGTTTTACCTTGTGCTACGAATATGCTGACTTAGTCTCTTCTCATATTATAAGATGAATAACCAAGTTCTTTATTTTAAATCAATGCAATACATTAACTTACTATTATTACAACTATGGACAGTACTCTGGGATGTTATTTTATTTGCTATCTAATCTTGATAAAAATGGTACAAACGAAATATAATGACTAAAAGGTGATTGAACAAAACAAGTAAGATATTTTGTAAATGCAGTATATAAAATAACATCATATAGTAAGCAGGTTGAACGTTTTGACGAGTAGCATTCAGTGGAGCATAATGGGAAAAGCAGATGGCTGAAACTATTCAATATTATATAAGTCATTACGCATGCCACAGTAACTACTATGTGGTTAATATTGAGAGGAAATGTTTGTTTTGCTCAGGATGGCTGCCAAGTTCCTAGGGATAATATTAATTACTCTTGTGTTTACATTTCAATGGTGTAGTGTTCTCTGCTTATAATAGAAGATCGAGATAAAATAAACATACAATGGAGGCGCTATTGAACCAGTCTATTTGCCTACTATCACTCATGCTGACTTGATTCAATTAACCTGACAATAATTGGATGTTTGATCTCTAAAGATGAAGGTAACCCAAATTCCATGGTATGAACGACACTACTGTTTTAGATAAAGGTGGAAAATATTAATATTTTTTAATTATCTGGGGGATATTACATTGGCTTTAACAGTTCACGTGACCAATAAATCTCAGTGTTAAGCCACTTACACGTGAGTTGAAGTATTGTTAAGAGATACTGTTATACCACACCATGTATCATTATAGCGTAAGCGCACGCAAGCTTGAAAAACAATTTTACATAGAAAATACAATTTATCGTTTCAGAGTAGAAACTAGGATAGACATTCCTATTGTTGGTAAAGAATACAAAGTATATAAAACTATCGCCCAGAATTACTTTCAGTTCGTTTAATTCATTCTTCATATTCAGTAATTTGTATACACTGTTTGATTAAGCTGTATATAGTTTTTACTCTTCTTTAACTTTTAAAACAGTATTATGTTAGTGATAAGAGAGTTTTATTCTTGTTTTCTATACTGTTTTGGAGCTTTAACTTCACAAAGCTCTAATTGTTTTTTCACATTCAACAACTTGTATGTTTCATTACAACGAATTAACAATTAATTTCCTTATCAGACATGAGCTCCTTTTTATGACAATTAATTTAAGATTTATTCATTATGACTCCTTCCTTTACCTTCAGTTATTGTTTTTCATTTTGATATTTTTCTTTTCATTGATATTCATACCCAAATAAGCCTTACGGAGGATAAACACTTGGCATATCTGCGCATAAAAGTCCTTAATTTTGAAGTGATGGACTAGAGAGAAAGCAGACGGTCAAGAGCACGTATTGTCTGAGCGAAAAGTGGGAATCTAATTACCACTCTTATAGTGCACCGACGGTCCTAAAGCGTTGAGCATGTTTTTGTGTCAACTGGCCATGAATCATGAACCCTCTGATTTACAGTCCGGGCTGACTAACCAAAGGGCCAAGCCTGGCCCAAATATTAGTTACATTAGAAATAATGTTACAGTTCTATGTCTGTCTGCCTAAGTTATAGTAGTCAAATCTCTAAATGGTGAACGTTGAACGTTTGCAAACGCATTTCTTAGCACTTGAAGATGTATTTTTCCTGCGACAAAACTTACTCTGACACAATCATATCATTTATTTCTATTTTTTTTCAAAAAAAGGGAAAATAATAATAATTGTACATACACTATTTGTCATCATCTCAAGTCAAACAGCTACTAGACTTTGCATTCCGTAAAGTAAGCCTTATGTCAACCGTATGCCTACTTAGTTAAGACTGGTATATATTATAAAGATGCTTATCATTTAAATTGAAATATATCGGAATAAGTTTATATCTTACTTGTCTTTAATGTTAAATGATTTAGGTTTAACTTATAAAACTATACATTTAGACGATTTCTGATTATGACTGTATTAAAAACATAGTGATTCATCAGCAACTGCCTACTCTGCATTTTAGTTAACCCAGCCTTGTTCCCGATCCATCTACACTGCTAATACAAATCATATAACGTAATGTACGACAGATTTGATCTTCAGATTGTGTGTTATTTCTTATCTTGGCACTTAAAAAATTTACATTTATATTATATGTTTTGTTTTTAAGTTCATTTTCAAATGTAGTTAATATTTCTGTATTAATTCGGATTTACTAGATGATACAGCTTCACTGATATTTACAAAAATACACGGCACTTTGTAGAAAATTAGCATAGTGAGACGCCTGAATATTTTATTATCACAAACTTCATATGACGAAGTCTGGAAAGATCTGAGTTAAGACCATTTTTTCAGTATGTTCGTTGTGGATGATTTCTTACTGATTTCAAGGTGACCCAAGGAATAATTCAGTTTTACGATGGTTAGAATAATGTCAGTGCTATAAAATCAAGCTGGCACAAGTTACGCATGTTTTCACTTTAATGGTTTAAATAGATCTGTCAGTGACCCCATTTTTTTCGAGTTTCTCATGGAATGAAGTTTTAACTGTGTATTCACCGGTGAGTCTAAGAAAAAAAAAAGCAGAAAGATCATTTTCAAGTTAGTTTCCATAATGTCTTATAAGGGTGCTCTTAAAAGCAATAGCCTTGTTATTTCATATTTTTAGACTTATTTTTGTGTGAATGTTATTATAATTTAGTAGAATGATGTGAAAATATACTAAATAACGCTTATAGGAAAAAAACAACAACACATATTTTATATAATGATTGCATGATTGTGGAGTTTAATTCCAACAAAGCACATAACGTATGATTTGTTAAATTGCAATAGCCTCATACACAAATAACCACTACAACCACACACACACACACAAATATTTGACTTTGACAACCACAGAAATCCAAAATTAAACTTTTAAACAATTAGAATACAAGGTTTATAACTTACCAAAATACAATAACTAAATACGTGCCTGGGCAGGATTTGATACTAACGTTAAATGAACAGTAGAACATGTAACTCAATATTAATAATTATTTCAATAAATAAAGGAATCAGGAAAGAGAACTAGAAAAAGAATAAATCTAATTTCAGAATAACAATATTTTGTATTTAAACAGCTACAAAATGACTAACGGTATCGATTAATTATCAGCAATAATATTCTTTAGCTTACCTCGTGAACTAACTTGTTCAAGTGATGGCAGGGTTATTATTCAGTCGTTAGACCATGAGATTACATCTCATGTGACCACCATTTTACATAATCTGTCGCAACGTTAAAAATATCTTAAGTCAACGCTAGGGAAAATTGGTGTCAGTTTCATAATACATACAAACTTACTCAAAATCAAACTGATTAGCTAGAAGGTAAGTTAGCGCTTTAATGTAACTCAAAATTCATGGTTAAACTAAACCATAACGAAATAAAAGTAGAATTCGCTACCTCACAAAATATTGTGATTAATATTTCATAATATTTATCGCCATGCCTTTTCATGTGATTAGATATGGTGTTCTTTGACGAAGGTAAGCATATATGTATATGCAATTATTATGGGATAAGGCTGAAAACAATTATTAGAAATTTAAAAAAAACACTTAAAAGCTTTTGTAGGTGACGTCTTTTTAATCAGCAACTGGAGATATTGCGTGATCTTGGAACACTGTATAGTGGTTATAAATTTCCAAAAACAGCAGCTCAAACACTTCCAAATATTGATAGTTTAATCAGGTGCAAAATATGTATGCGTGAAGAGTTATTTTTTAAAAAGGAGTTGATATATTCTAGAATCATCCAAAGTATAACTAACGTTTTTAAATACGCAGCTACTTAGTATTTAAAGGTATAATTTGAAAGTACAAATTTTTACTTCCAAAAAACTGATGTTGTTTAACATCGAGATACACTTTTCAAACACACTACTCTAAATAGATTGAAAACGGATACATTTTTACATTGAAGTAAAGGTTGACGTCATAATACTTCTCCAAAGGCAGTATATCAGAATACAGTTTCATGCCTTTCACTAGATAGATATGAAGAAGAATATAAAATGTTTTACAGTGTTTTATGTAAAGTCCTTTACTTATTACTAACAACCTAAAATACTTTGGAAATAGCGAAACAAAGAATAGATAAGGCCTGTACACCATACATGGATTATTTCTTCTTTTTTTTCATTGAGATTACATATTCTAGTGAAAATAAGAAGTATTCACAATTAAGAACAGTAAATGTTATTTAAAAGGCGCCGAAATGCTATATTTGAAGATCAAGAAGAAGTGCTTTCATAGTAATATAAAATAAAACTTAGTTGGATATGATATCGATATTTATTTAAATCTTTTTTAAATTATTATGCAAAGAACAAAAGAGGAAACCAATAGGTAATTTAAAGAGGACAACTTAAGTTTTAATGATTAAGTAGAGAACCACACTGCTTAACTTTAAGGAAAATTATAAGCGTATGACTTCTATTGAAAGTTATCACCACAAAATACGTGGCAAGTGGAAAAACATGACATTCAAAATGCTCAATATATCTAAACTACATAATGCATGACGAAGGTAACTATAATTGAAAACTAAAGACATAACCGTTCTCGTGGAAACTCATAACTTACTTTTTTGAGTATGAAACTTCTGAAGAAAGTAATCGAGTAATATTTGTTGCATATCATAACGTAAAAGTGCCCTAAGAATAAAGTTTATTTCATTTAAAAAGTGTACTTTAGAAGAAATCATCCGCCATTGCTCTTTTAAGATAACATTATATAAAATAATAAAAGTAACAGATACATTTCGCTGTAATATGAAACTTATATGAGAGTACTTGCTAAGAAATATACTTTCGCGTAGAAAAAAAAAAAAATTGCTACAGCATACAGTCGCCACTCAAGTAAATTACGCTTAGTAGAAACGAACATTTCAAAACATTTTTGTTTTTTGAGGGTTACACAGTTAACAGGAGTATAATTATTTATTATTAATAAAAATGTTTAATATTATTAATCACAATATATTGTCTATAAATGATTTTGTTTTGTTCCAATAAGTATTGTCATTTATATTTAATAAATATTCGAATATATATAAAAGCCAGTTGTTTTTTGATAACGCTTCGTTCGTCTGTGTCACTTAGCAACATAGCTATTACCTGATATTGTTGTCTTAAGTATGTATATAATACTTTGAACTTTCACGAGGGCTGGCTTGAATTCCACTTTTTTAAATTGTTTTACGTCTTAATTTATGCGTATAGTTAGCTGATGTAAAGATTTTGAAGTTCTTGGCGAGTTTTAAAAAACACCTAAATTAGGGGTCATTAACCATAATTCCTATGTTTATATTACTTTTCGTGAACTTTTCAGTTTTATAATAAGTTGTTTTTTTAACACAACGTCTCTTTTTTTTCTTTCCCCAAAAAATATTGCAATTAGTCTTAACTAATGATATACCTTAGTCACATTGGTTTCGGGTGCTTCATCTTCTTTCGGACTTCAAACTGTAATTTTTAGGCTGTATGACGTAATTAGAAAACTATGTTATATTACGCATGTATTTGTGAAATCTCCCAGTTACCAAAGAGTCACTTGAGTAAGGCAACTTCACGAAATAGATAAATCGGCTATACTTCAGCAACTTTGACGTAATATTGCTCTTTTTCCGCTGATTAAAATATACTATATATATAAAAGCCAGTTGTAATTTTGTGTGAGAGTTTAATGCTCATATTATGAGTCATTTTTAATTTAAGTTCGCATAATTCTTTGTGATTGTTTGATAATGTATTTGAAAATTGTTTTTATTTTCTCATTTTGTGACTGTTTTTCTTTTATGATGATTTGTTTGTTTGTTTGTTTTTGAATTTCGCGCAAAGCTACCCGAGGGCTATCTGCGCTAGCCGTCCCTAATTTAGCAGTGTAAGGCTAGAGGGTTACTCTTTTACCAACGAATAGTGGAATTGACCTTCATATAACACCACACAAGTGAAAGGGCGAGCATGTTTGGTGTGACGGGGATTCGAACCCGCGACCCTTTTATAATGAACGGAGAAGTTTGGTTAACAAAGCTCGTCGACAGAAGGGAAGGGGGCTCCTGTTTTTTTTTACCACAAAACTCCAACCCATTATTTTTGACTGGTTGAACAAGGCTAGTCATAGAGTAATGTGTAGCTGAACATTAGGTACTAAGTGAATAATGTTTTAATGATTTGTCTGACAATAATAATGTTACATTTACTGTGTAATGTACAACATTACAAAGAGTTGACTATTTAATGGATCTTAGGTGTATAGTTATCTGACGAAGCTCACGCACCGAAATGGACATACCGAGGGCAAGGCATAACTTATAATAAAGGGAATTGGAATTTTGAATATCTAACCTGAACAGTACTTTATGCGCAGGTGGGCTTAAGAGCCAGGTTAGAGATTTCAAAGCTTCATGTATATCCGTCCCAGGTTTTGAGATACTTATTAGAGGGAAGCCAGCCTGCCACCATCACTAGCCACCACAAATGTTCTGTCCGATTCATAAAACCAAATAACAGATTGGCTCTGAAGTGTGAAGCACATTCAGTGGCATTACGTCTTAAACCCTGGATTCTGGTCTCTTACCGCACCGCTAACCCCTAGGCAACGTCCAACTCTATGATTAGGGAAACAATCAATCAATTCATTTTAACTCTTTGTCCTAATTTTTCGTCTAAGATTTTAAAGATAAAATAATATTTTAAGCTCGGTGAAAAGAAAAAAAAGTGCGGATGTTTACCAACCTATAACTTGTGACATACAGGAATGACCAAAGTAAGTAGTTACGTCATTAGCTGGATAAGCACATTCATTATCTTTCATATAAAACCCAAACGCTTATATTGTGAAGCATTACACAGATCTAGTCACAACTAAGGCTCACGAACAGTTTGTTTATTGAATTTAAATTTCATGTGTTGAATAACAAACTAAGTTCTAAAAACAAAGCAAAAATTGAAACAAAAATAACATCCTAGGTTGTTGCTGGACAACGCTTGCCTGGATGATGTGTTGTCTCGCAGAGCCCACTGTAATATCTCACATTAGGTTATCGGGGTGCTAGATAACACCTCACTGGTTTTGTTATTTTGCAGATCTCTCTGTTAAATACTAATTTCCACGCATCAGGATCCTAGGTGTCTTTAGACAACATTTGCCTGGATTTATGGTCTTGCAGAGTTTATTATCCAATATTTAGGCCTACACATAAATTCCTAGGAGGTTGCTAGGCAACGCTTGCCTGAATGTACGGTTTTGCAGAGTTTTTTGAAATACACATGGTCTTACATATTCAGGAAGCGGCAAGGATCAATCGGCTTCGATGCAACTACCTCATGTTTTCAAATTGGGGTAGTTTACTTGATTAGTCTTCTGTGGATTCCATCTGTTTAAAAGCTTTTGGACGACTTTTCAAGCTGCTAGCGCAGGTTTCATCAAGTCAAATTGGTTGTGTGCATGAAATATTGTTAGAATACGTCCGTAATATTTTTTAAAAAAGATTGAGATAAAGTAATAGAAGATTGAAATGTGAAAGAATAGAGATGATACTCGGGCAAGAGACGTGACGTCATCAGACCTTCACTTGAGCTTGAACTATGTGGGCGAATGGTTTGATGTCTATTCTGTTCGTTGTTGAGTAAAGGAGTCGATATTGGATTAAAATACATTACTTGATCGCTGTTCAGGAAAGATTGATCGATTTTGACGTGAATGGCTTCTTTAAGCTACATGGTTTTTCTAGTGTTTTCAATAAACCCAGCCTTCATTTACTATCGCATTTGACCAATATTTCAAGTACTGATTTGACCTAAAAAAAAAGATCTACACTAGCAGCTTGAAACGCCGTCCAAAGACTTCTATGGCCAAAGCAGTCCACAAAATTTTCCAATCAAATATAGTCTTTCTTCTCTACCCGAACTTTGCCTTAAACAACAAGAATTCGAGAAGTTTATATAGCAATGCGTATTGTGAATAATAAAACTCTCACGGATTTCCTTATCATCCAAGTTCTTCTTATTTAAGTTTCTCGGTAAGATATCCTAAAAAACAACAACACTTTTTAACGAACGTTCATAAAACCGAAAGGATTACATTTTAAAAAATGAATCTGATATACCTGTCACGTAACTAGAAGTTTGTTACTGAAACCTGTGCATTTCTCAGTATATTGTACAAAACCGTTCACCAGCTAAAGAAAACGCGGTAACACCTACGGTTTTAGGGTACACTAGCTCACTTTAAAATATTCAAATCGATTTAAAATTTCTTATAACAAATGTAACGAACTTGTTATTTTATATTTATTTTAATATCAACGTTTGTTTGGAATGAATTTATATGTAGAAACATATATGGTATATACTGTTAAATATGTATTGCGAAACTCCCACCTATTCTCCAAAGTTGTAGAAGATTCTCGAGAGTAAGAATCAAAAATATATGTGTGTACGTAAACGCTAAAATGAAGTTCAGTATTGTTACGTAAAACTGAAATTTATAGAATACCTCCACACGGCTAAAAATATAACCACCGCGACGCGCCAAAAGAGAGTATCTATTATTACTTCGCTATAGTCAGTGTGGTATAAACTTCGGAAGCTATAACTGTGATTGTTATAACGCTTATTAATCGGGAAACTTCAGATATTTGACCAGGAATATTTATAAATTTCGAATATTACAAATCATTCAACTTTAATGGATTCACATCGGACATTAGTACTTTTACCTAACGTCATCGGTGAAACTCTACCTGTAATCAGCGTGTGATCAGCGAGAACTAAAGGGTTAGCTAGCGCCCTACTAAGTGAATTGTACCTATATCAACTCGTAATCAAGTTGCTCATCGAGAACCCCCAATAAGATATCAAGGAAGTTCCAGACTAGAAAGAAGACTATATTGTTTGTAAGTTTGTGAAACTTTTGTTTATAATCATTGTTTGTATAACTATTTGTAATTATTGTTATTGTAAATTGTACTG
>NW_013665617.1:126897-143940 GCF_000517525.1 Limulus polyphemus
ACTAAATCCAAAGTACAATTTAACTACTAAATTTAAAGTATCATTTAACTCGGTTACAGACCATTTGAAATTCTAATACGTAACACAAAACATACCAGAAAAAGTTTGGTTTTAATAATTTGCTACAAACTATGCAAAATTGGATAAGTACTGAAATAAAGTACTTATAATTTTTGTCTTGCTGCGTTGTTAATCTCCACAAGAAGATATTCTTATACATTTCCCTATTAACACACATGCATGATTGAGTGTTTGTTATAATAAGATATCTTACAATTCACAAGGCGTCAGAAGGCAGAAAGAAAGTTTTAAGCTGATATTCACACATTTTGTCTATAAAAAGTTCCATGGGAATTTTGTTATCAATGCTTGTCTGTCAAGCACCTGCTAGAAAAAAAGAAATACATTAAACGAATTTATTTACAATGAATAATAAAATCCGTGAATTTCAAAACTAATAGAAAAGTAGTTTGAAATTTTCTGTGTTGTAGCTTTCTACATTTTTGCTTTAAATAGTTTTCGTTAAATATGACTAACAGGCAATCAGTATTTAGAACCATACAACACTATCAGCTTAAAGTGATTAATACAAAGCTGAATAATGAGTGAAACTGAAAGAAGCTATTTTTAAATACCATTGAGCGAAGAAGAGCTTTACACAAATTTACTTTATAGATTCCTTAAAAAAAAGCAAGATAGCTTATCAAATATACAGAGAGAAAGCGTAGCAGGGACTCGGTGGTAGTATTGAACGGTAAGACCATTAAACGGTCGCCATTCAACAATGACAAAACTCAAGTGTAATGAGACGGAAACTTGGAGCCGATATCTGAATTGGTTATTTGAAGAGATGCTTTAGTTACTATATTGATAAGAGTAATCTACACAGTCCAGGGTGATCAAGATTGAAAAAAGAATCCTTACAGAAAACATGCGATTTCCATAATATCAGCGTAATCATCCATTTTTAACATAACTGAAAACCGATTGGTTTAAAGTTTCGGTTCTTCTCGTTGCTTTCATACGTATATATAAAGCATTGTTACACTTACAAGAACTTTTATCTGTAATAGAAAAACATACAAAAATATATTACACTTAACTTTACCTATTTATCTAGTTGAAAAGCGTCGGAAATTTCACTTTCTCTTAGCACTAAATTTAATTACTTGCTAAAAAAAAAGTAAAAATAGTAAACTATCTCGTCACACTATTGTTGATTTAATCTATAGCTTTAATGTTGGCACTCAAAATGTTAGGAAATAAACTATTTGACTGACAACTTAAGTATATTCTTTACTAGAAGAAAACATAAATATATTTGTGTAATACGTTAGACCTATAAGATAACATATCCATTGTAAATATATATATATATATATTTGTAAATGTAACAAGCTAGCTTTGTTTGTCATGGTTTATTTTTGAATTATTTGGCGTTAATAAAGTACCAAGTGTATCAATGAAATAATGCGAGCATAACAATACTCTATAGTGTAAACGAAGATAAGTGAATGTTAGGATTGAGACTGAACTGAGACCTGACTTCATAAAACAAATGACAGATCTTCGAAAGACTTGAAAACCAACACAAAGTCTGTGGTTATAGTATAATCGTCAAAATGTGTCGTTGTATCGCTGGCTTTTGACCACTACAAGTTTAGCTTGTTATCGGAGAGTGCGCTAGCGCTCTCTATGTGGGGACAGCCGTATTAAGGCAATATAAAACTCATCTGAAATTTCTTCTCTATCGGTCATCAGAAGCTAGATATGAAAAGCTGACTGGCATAGTCGCTCTGTCACCCGTGTATATGCCGCTTTTAAGCTATCCGGACGTCCCAAAGTCAAAAACTGGCGAATAGCCAAAACCAAGATTTCTTATTTTCGTTCATCATCATCTTTCTTCAACAAGCCAGTGCCTACCTAGTTCAAGCAGTAACTACAATTTTATCATCATTTGTTAGAGCAAAACATTCACGATCTTTGTCTATCTATTTTAATATTATTCCATGCAAAATTTAAGAATAATAAAAAATCATAATTCTAGTGTAAACGATGTTATTACTTCATTGAAGTTAGCTTTCTTACAGAAATCAGGCGTTCCTTTAAAAAGCTTATATACAGGGTGTAAGAGGCATTACCAGCCAGTAATAAATGGACATTAGATGACTGTAACAGGTAGAATACTTAATGCTTTATACACTATACATTACTGGCTTGCTCATTGGCAAAACAAATAGAACCAGAACTTCCAATTGTAAAATGTTACTGTATTGTAAAATAGTCATAAAAGTAGTATTCTAAAGTTAACTAAAGAAAGGTACAATGATGAAAGCTGATATTATATTTAAACACAAAGCTTTCGATAGGCAAAGTTTGGAAGCCAGTAATGTAGGGATTTTATTCTCCATTTAAAGTCGAGACGGATTAGTCTGCTATGTCATCATTAGATTAGTCCTACTTATACTTTGATCCTACCAGTTACAAAGCATGAACTAGGAAAGTATTAAAACAATTACATGAAGAAACAAAAACACAAAACTTCAAGATCTATGCAAAATGTAAGGACGATGCAGATCAACATATATTTTACTTGTTTAGCTAACTCAGGTTTTTTATATTAAGGCAGGACTCATTACCTCCTTTTATAGTTTGAAATTTTACAACTTGTATGTGTAGCAAACATGTCACTTTCATTTACTCTGCAGAAAAATGTTTATGTATTTATAAAGGTTTAAAACCAACATATAGAAATGTTACTATTTTCTCTTAGTTTTAAGGATAACGGTTGTCTATTTTCATAAAATTCCCATGAAAAAACTTATTCAGATTTTAAGATCGCATTTTTATGTCTGTTTAAACGTTAATTTTTGCAACGTTTCAACATTTGTATGATGAATTCAATGTGTGAGCTTTATGTGCTGACACCCTCCATGTTACAGTTCATGTTTACGATTAAAGTTTCTTATTACTGCTCTAATGTTTAATAGTTTTGGTAATACAAAAAAGAAAGAACTGATAAAATCCCCATATGAACACTTCATCATGTTTTTAGTGTGATTTGAGTTTCTCCCCGCCAAAAAAAAAAAGGACAACTTATTTTGGAATTTGGAAACATTCTAACTACAAACTTATAATGTAAAATATCGTTTTATACTGTGATAATCTGTAAAATAAAAACTCAGTAAAATGAAAAATATGCTATTAAGTGCTTCACGAATGTTGTTTTTTATATGAACTTGTCAAAGTTTCACAGTTGTACATTCAGTATGTTTGAGTAAATATGAAGAATACTCTGTGAAGGTGCATGTTATATTCGACACCTACAACTTGTGTAATAATATAAGAGGAGCTAGACAAAACAGCTTGTCTGATTGGATTCTGAATACCTATTGAGTTTATGAGGAAAAGACCATCTGATACCATTCGTGAGATTGAACATCCCCAAACAGAACTATTGATTACTGGCCTTTAGTGTTTAATGGAGTCTAGAAACAGCTTCGTACCTGAGAATTGCCAGCTTCGATCGAATCTATGCCCATTTTGAAACTTTCCTTCTGTTGATCCTTTCTTTACCTCTACAGAATTTCATCTGCCTCTTCTAGAAAGAAAACAAAAACAAAAAATACAATTTAGAAGAACACGTAATACCAGTTGTTTGTTGGATAAATGTTTAATTATTAAATTCTGTCTTGTCCGAGATTTGGTAAAAAAAAAAAAACGATTTTTTTATATTTATTGAAAGAACCCCCTCCTTCACACCCAAAAAACATTGAAATAGAGACTGTTTTATAAAATATATCCATAATGGGTATCTTGGATGCCTTTTTATGGACGCCTTTTTAAACTTCATTGTTCTCGTCAATACCTTTCGATGACTGTTTAGTTATCTTTTCTTTTATAGGCTCTGATGTTGTTTTTCGATATTCTAAGAAAAGAAAGACTTTATTGTCAAGTTACTTTTCCTACTTATCACGGATTTTTTTTTATGTATACTGCTTGGGAACATTGTGCATAGAGGTGCAAGTTGCCGAGTAAATTATGTCACTGCTGTAAGATATCTGAAACAACTTTTGCTTTTTGGAAAGTTTATCAGTAATTTCTAAAGTACATTTTTCCTATTTTTATACCATCATCTAAGAAATATCTCGTTTAGCGAATATTGCATTTTCTCTTTAGTTTACATTAGTTCATCACAAAGAATGATCATAAGAAGAGCAGTTAATGTCCTATTGGGAAAAATAAAACGGGAAATAGATGAAAATACTAATGAGAAAATCGATTTGTAGTCCACAATCAATGTCTGGAGCCGGGTGTAAGTATATGTTCTTTACAAAATGGAACTAAATTATATGAAATATGTTATTATCGTGTTTTACATTATTAGCTCATGTCAGTATGTCCGAACAATATTTACCTTTAATGTTGGAGAGCTTGAATGTTTATATTACAAATAAATATTTTCACTAATATTCTGAATATTAATAATTCTTGTACTTTTAGCTGAAAACACGTTTTTTTTTACTCATGATTATTTCTTACCAGTAACAAAGAACAGAGGTTAAGAGGTCCCTTGACTTAAAACTTTCTTCTAGTCACAAAAAATAAAAACAAATTCTCACAGGTTCAGAAAAAAAGTGACCCGATTTGACATTTGAAATTGAAACATAGAACAATATGCATGCATCCAGTTTAATGATTGATAAGTTGTTTTAATGAAAAGAAAAACTTTAAAATTCTAGAACGTTTGTTTAACTTTCTTATGAGTTCATGGTTAGAATTATTAACCGATAAAAGAAGTATGTATTGATGATAGACAATATACAAAAAAATCATTTTTTTTCCAAGACGGCCTAAGGAAAGGACCGGGGCATATTGAGAATTGGTGAGATAATATATGATCATTTACCGCCATAGTAAGTACTTAAATTAAAGAAATATTCGGAAAATTGATGTAAGTCAGTCGTTACAAAACCTGATAAGCCTTTAATAGTAACTTTATATTGAATTTGGACAGGCAAATTGAAGGATGGATGTTTTGTTAAAAGAGTACTTAAATAATTTAGCATATATTATTGATCGGTCTGCTGTTCTTACATGATACAAAAAAGTTACTTTCATTTGAGTTAAGTTATAAGCTGTTGTTATTCGTGTGTCGATATATTACGTTTTTTGGTTTGTTAATTTTTTATCGCAAAGTTACACAATAGCTCACTTGCATTCTGTTCACCGTTGGGAATCGAAACCACGTATTAGTGGTGTAATTTCGTTTGTTTGTTTGTTTGAGGTTGAGCACAAACCTACACAATAGGCTATCTGTACTCTGCCCACCACAGGTATCGAAACCCGGTTTCTAGCGTTGTAAGTCCGCAGACATACAACGCTGTACCACGGGGGGTGGGGGGCGTGTAATTTCGTAAACTTACCACTGACTTACCATGAGAGTATTATATTATGAGCAGCAAATAAAATCCATTTTAACACAATCGGGCATTGAAACAGTTCATTATTATATATTGGCAAATAGACTCTATGGCTCGAGAATTTTTTAGAATGTTTCTCTTAAAATAAATAATGAGCCTTTAAGATAGTGAATCAAATTTATGAAGTCTGGTTTCAATTATAACATTATAACATCTAAAATCGAATGAGAATTTTTAGTAGCGATATAATTTCCAGCTCTTCAATTTTGTCTAAAATTTTGAACATTTTTTATGATAGGTATGTACTCATCATATAAGTTTGTTATTTGTTAAAGCCTAGATCCTATGAATTTCCAACTATGTTTTTGCTTTTGAATATTTGATTTCGTGACGGTATTCACTTTAATAGAATGATAAAGAAAATTCTGTTGCAGTAGTTCAGTCACGAGGCTACCAACATTTAATATTTTAATATCTTTGTGATTGCTTTAAAAACCGGAAAATTAAACCTAGTTTTTGTGCAATGTGCACCGAAAATAATACAAGTTGTTCTTTTGCTTTTAAGGTCAAATCTTACAGCATATAATTAGTTTCATATTTTTCTTTTCTGTCTTGTCGCTGATGATCCCGTGTAAAAATTTAAAATGAATTGCTGTGTATAAAATCACTGAAATTATGTATCCGTTGCTTAAAAATTGTATTTAATTCGAAGGATCACGGTTCGTGTCCATTTGCTCCAAAACCGCGCTCCGAACTTTGGAGGCTTGGGCAATTATAAGAGTGACAACCAAATCCCATTATCCGGTCAGACAAGAGTAGCCCAGAAGCTGCTGGTGAGCAGTGTTCAGTGGCTAAATCTTTCTATAGCCTATTATTTCAAAATTAGGGACGCCTACGAGCAGATAGTTCCTTTGTAGCTTTGCACGGAAATTCTAACACAAACAAATTATTTGAGTTGATTAAAAGAGAGGAAAAGGTGAAAATGTTTTCTACAGGTATGAAATAAACATCTAGTAAATTCGATTGAAAAAAAATTCCCCTAAAACTTTACTGATAATTTGATACGTTTTAACGAAAGATTTGTTATGGTTTGTTTGGTTTGAATTTCGCGCAAAGCTGCACGAGGGCTATCTGCGCTGGCCGTTCCTAATTTAGCAGTGTAAGACTAGAGGGAAGGCAGCTAGTTGTCACATTATAACGCCCCCACGGCTGAAAGGACGAGCATGTTTGGTGTGCCGGGTATTCGAACCCGAGACCCTAACCACCTGACCATGCCAGGTCTTTAACGATAGAAGAAATGTCAAATTATGAATAAAGCACAAATATCAGTAAGACTGTAACTAATCAAAAACTGTACTCACGAACTCGAGAAAAGTGAAATAAAATGAATTTTTTAACTCATGTGAACTGTATAATCTGTCTTAGGCTTAACAGCTTTTCAGGGTATGTTTGTTTGCATTTAAGCGTAGAGCTACATAATTGGATATTTGAGTTGTGCAAACCGCGGGAATCGATCTCCAATTTTTAGCGTTATAAACCCTCAAGTTTACCACTGAGCTATCATGGGTACTTTGCATAAAGTTGTGATTAAAAATCTAATCTGGGTGTGGAGAGACTGGTATAACGTGTACTTAATACGGTTATACATAATAATCCATTGTTTACACGAAAATGTGTAGGATAATAGATGTTTAACCTTTCAAAATATACATCTTACAAATTTAGAAAGAAAGAAAAGGCTTCTGCACATAAAAAATTAGCTTTTCAGTAAAAAAATGGCTAAAATTAGTCGATATTCAAAACAAAAAAGCATGACATATCATGCTTTGTGTTACAGTAACAATTTTGCAATTCCTCTGGATAATTTCAGTGATGTGGTATATGCACGCTTAGGTGTCACAGTACATTTTGTTATTTAATATATAGTGTATTACAAAACTTTATGCTATCTACTTGAGCTAATAAAACATAACAGCAAAAGTGTAGACGTTTAATATGTCACAAAACTCATTAGGCCTTATACTTCAGCGACAGTTAATTTTTGTTATGTTAAAAAAATCTATGCAAACGTTTCTTAAATATATGAAACAAATAAGTTCAGTTGATAACGAACACGTATTATCAATCTGACAGAACTGAAAACACTTGTAGGTCAGAACCGGGCATGACAAAGATTTATTATCCATACTATTCAGCTATGTTTCAGATTACATTAAACTCGAAGAATGCTAGTCGTTCTTTGAAATAAAACATTGTAATACTTCTGGAACTTTACAACGAAATACTCTTTTTCAGTTATGCTGCTTGATGTTTAAAACATAAATATACTTCAGTCATACTACTTGATTAAAACGAAACGTACTTTAGCTACTCGAACTTTAAAATAACAGTGCACCTCACTCAGGCTTCCTGATATTTTAAACAAATCTTTATACTTTAGTCATGTTGCTTGATCTTAAAAAAAAGCACTCTATCTTATGGGCCTGTTCACAGTTTTTTTTTTTTTCGTACTCAGCATGGTTCGGTTCGTTTGAAGAATAGTGTGAAAAACAACGTTCGATTGGCAAACGAACCGAATTGAATTGAGTCCGTCAGAAGAGGTGGTCTTGGTCCGTTTGGTAAAAGATTTGAGTTTGTTTCGCTTGAAAAACTTTAATGTGAACATTAGAAAGTCTCGGTGAGGATTGATAAAACACGGAAGTGAACCATGAAAACGAACTCCAGTTCATTTCCAAACGAACAACTAGTACATTCATCAAAGCAAAAGAACTGAACTGAAGCCATTTGACACGAACCCAGTGAATACTGCCTAAGTCACACTAAAGGATATGTAAAATAAACACTATGCTTTAGTCATGTTCGTGATCTTGGAAATGAAAGGTACTTCGTGTTTGTTCTTTAATAAACAACATCAGAAATATTATTTAACGTTTCGTGAAAGATACGTGAACATGTATTTTTTTTTTTCATTTAACCCTTAGACCCTAAAGTTTGTCAGTGTACTTCAGCCGTTTCAGTTATCCATTTATCAAAAGCAGAATATTATGTGCATGGTAACTAATCATTAAAACGCAGCAGTAAACACCGCAATATGCTATTTGCGCCTCAGAAGATAAAGGTAATCTGCAGATCAAGACCGATTAAAACTGAAATACCAATCATAGTCCGAAAAGCGTGTTTTGTTGTTTTAATCATATAAAGAAATGTATTTAAGGCTTAAATTGTGAACCAATCTTCCAGTTTCATACAAAATAATGTAACTTTAAGATGCGCAAGGCAGATCTTTTGTCTCGGCATAAGAATATTTCTATTTTCGTATAATCCACAAGTAGTCGTACAAAAACGTCTTGGAAACATTCCATACTAGTGCTTCTACATAGACACATAATAGTTATAGTGCGATTATCCGAGGTCCAAGTCGGTCTGACAATATTACATACGTACGCTTTTCCCAAGAAACATTGTATTTTTTACCACATTGAAAATTTTCCTAAATTAAAATCACAAATCATCCCGACATTATTACACATTTCTCCAATAGCTGTTTTATTTATTTCAGAGTTGCACAAGGACTATTTGAGCTAGTCGCTCCTAATTTTGAAATATATTAAAGAGAAGGCAACTAATGGACAAAACCTACCGTCAACTCTTGGGATATTTTTTAAACTGAATATTGGAATTTAACAGCCACTCTTATAATACACCGACGGTACTAAAGTGCAGGGCGTCATGTTGAGGTGATGGAACTGGAGCCATGGATTTTCGGAGTTACAGCACGGCATGCTAGCTAGCCTCTAGGCCATGTCCAGTCCCTGCAGGATCTAAATCAGTTTGACAAAATTCAGACTAGTCTTTACCTCTAGTAGTTTTACCATAACCATACATCTCTTGAATCAAAGTTAGTCTGAAAAGATTAAATACCGGTGTTTCCTTCTAGTTACTTAGTAGTTTCACCACAATAACACTTCTCCTCTATTTGAATTAACTTAAAAATATTAAATACTGATGTTTCCTTCTATAACTTTAGTGGCTTTTATCACATACACGTTACTCCAATATTCAAACCGATACAAAAATATTACAGACTGGTGTTTACATGCCTTTTCGAAAAGAAGAAGAGTATATGATAATATTTCATTACCACAGTTTTCCATTATCTAAATCAGTCTAGTTGTATTTTTCAGCTGTATTTCTCCAGAACATAAATCAGTACAACAATATTATACGCTCAGGTTTCCCTCTGTATATATTTTCAGCTGTTTTATCATAAACACATCTTTTAATAATTGAAGTCATTTTCTCAGTATTAGAGACCATTACTTTCCTGTAGCTTCATAGTTGCTTTACCACAATCGCAAATATCTAAATTTGTCTGACGATATTAAATACTTTTGTCTCCATTTAGGAACAAAGTGGGTTTACACAATTCCAGGGCTCCCATATCTGAATCTAGATCTCTTATATATATATAATGGTTTCACCATAATCATAATTATCCAAAATTGAAATTACTTTGATGAAATTGAAGCGTCCTCTCTAAATTATGCATGGTTTAACTACAGCTAAACTTTCCTCTATCTGAGTCGGTCTGATAATATTACCCAGAGACACAATCACATTTTTCCAGGATTTCAATCGTCTTGTAATATTTTAGACTAATGTTTCCCTATAGATATACATTGTTTGTTTGCTCACGACTGCGTTTCTATAATCTGAATCAGTTTGAATATATTAGAAACTGGAGTTTCTTCTAGTTTCATTGTGCTATTAGAACGACCTCTTGACAATATTATAGACAAGTGCTTTCTTCTGTATAGATACGTAGAGTTAAAGGGCAACATTTAGGACCTACAGAATATTTGTAACTGACATTGACTTTGTCATTCAGATTTAATACCTTCAAAGCTGTGTATATGTGATCGGTATTTTTAGTTGGAACGAAATGAAAATTTTCTTGCGTGTGCGTTCTCAGTTCAGTTTTGTTCTATAGGTTTTGAATTTCGCGCAAAGCTACACGAGAGCTATCTGCGCTAGCCGTCCCTAATTTAGCAGTGTAAGACTAGAGGGGAGGCAGCTAGTCATTACTACCCACCGCCAACTCTGAGGCTACTCTTTTACTAACGAATAGTGGGATTGACCGTCACGCTATAACGCCCCCACGGCTGAAAGGGCGAACATGTTTGGTGTGACAGGGATTCAAACCCGCGACCCGCAAATTGCGAGTCGAGCGCCCTAACCATCTGGCCATGCCGGGCCCTATTTTATAGGTTGGCATAACTGAATGACTTTTCAAACAAATATATATAAGTTTAAACATTCATAAAGCTATACTGTTAGGTTTAAACATTATAAAAACGGGTACGACATGCAAAAAATAGCCAGGCGCGTTTATTTTCTCAAGGAGGTTGATTAAAAATAGCTGCATCAATGAAACTGTTATACTATAATATTAACAATACATACATTTTGAAAAATTAATAGAATTGTGTAGATTGATTAGATTTAGGAATACATTTTCAAACACTATTCTTGTGTATATTTCTATACAACTTACACCTGCATGACACTCATGGTTTTGCTAAAGAGGTATGTTTGTATAGGTTCTTGCTAAACCAGTTAAGTACGAAAATCTTTTGCATTTCTGTGTTCCTAATGTGAGAGAAGATTCGTAACTATTAAAAGCTATGTTTTTGCAAAGCTCTGATAAGTCTTAAGAAAGTTCGAAATCTTATATATATCTGTTGCGAACCATGGTGTTTGTCCGAGCGTTCGTCTGTCTCCCGTTTGAAAGACTGCGCACGCAGGCAAAGTTGAACATTCACATTGAAATGACGGGAGAACAGACATGAATAATTTTGATGCTAAATTTTACTTTGCAAGCAGGATATTGCATACTAAATTGTTAGGGATTAATCACAAAATCATTCATATTTCAAAATGTGACGTAACTTAAAGAATAAAACTGTAGATTTGCCGTATGTTATTGTTGAGCGACTCTTAGCATGACAGAAACGCTTAACAATTACTTTTCGCGGTGGGCGGTATAAGTAGCTCAGTGCTTTGAAATAATTTAAATTGATAGATTAACTTAAACTTTTCCCGTCACTGGGGACGGGTAATTTTGCTTGTTAAACAATATAATTAACAAGGAATAGAGCCCGTTTATTACTTTTATTTTCATTTTTCTAAACACCTTTTATGGCGCATTGTCCAAAATATTTTCTTTTTTTCTGTGAATATCCTATATTTAGAAATTCTTTTCATTTTAAAATTTTCACGAACAGTAAAATCTTGTTTTTTCAGATGCTTTTCTTCATTAAGAAAAAAAAACAACCTAGATCTCTAAGTAACAAATCTCCCATATAAAAAGACAAAGAGAACGTCGTGTGTGTGTGTACTTTAAGTAAATATGTTCTATCACGTTATCGACTATTAGAACCACGTATGTTATCGAGATTAGACAATAATACCAACTACATTTAAACATCAGCCAGGACACAGCGGGAAAGGGGATTTGAAAACAAACAAAACAAATCTTCTTTTAGAGCTATTGACGGATTATCCGAGAAATCTGTGTGCAACAAAGAACAACAATGAAATGACAACGTCTTTGTTAAGAGCAATTCAATGTTACCCTCTCACATATCAGTTCATTGCTGTCAATTTTCTGAAAGTGCAAAGATGAAGACGTTTTGCCCACTAAAGCATGAATATCAGACGAGGTAATTTCTCCTTCTTGCAGGAAGTCAGGAAAACGAATAACTTCCTGTGACTATATATCTCACAGAAAAAAAAATGAAGCAGTACAATTTTCTGTAAGTGTATACCTTTTATCCGATTTCATCTTTTGTTTTAGACATAATGGTATTTTGCACTGTGGTTGATCTTATGTGCTGCCAAAACCAAAGAGTTTATAAAGATGTTCGATGGAGCATGATAATTCCATTCTCTATGTTTGATTTAAAAGGGAAATTGCAACTAAAGTAGACCACGAATTACCGTACACTTGCAGTGTACAATATAATATAGGAGAAACAAGACAGACTGCTTACAATAACTCAAATATACTGTAAACACACAAGAAGATAGGTAACAGACAAATAAGCGTATTGAACTAGAATTCTAGAATTTTTGTTCGATGATTTAACATTATTTGATAACTAAGCTTATGGTATCCAGAAACGGGAGAAAAAGCCTTATAAGTATGATATGAAAACAGAACTTATTAAAATTAGAAATAACAGTATAGGCTTTGTTGCGAGATATATAAAAAAACAATTAATTATATATTTTGTTATATAATTTTATTACATTGGCTATTGCATTAAAAATATACTTACAGTCGTATTGAACTACATAATAGATTATCTAAACTCTGTCTACTGCAGGGAATCGAACCCCGAATCTTAGCGTTGTAAGTCCGTTAAACCCACATGGGGACACAGAAGAATTAATTACACAGGAACTTAGCGGCTTTAAGCTCCAAGTGCATCAGAGATAAGCTTGAGGGCTTATAACTCTAAAATTCCGGACTCAAACCCTGTTCGTATATAGCCCATTGTGGAGAATTTTCTGTCTTTGCGCGAAAAACAAAAATTATTGTTCAATGGTTGTTCGATGTAAAGTGATATAACATTTTGAACAAGTGACCGTTTAGGGAGAGACATCTGCATGCTACAGGTATCTGGAGTTAGCATATGCTAGAAAAACAGCTTCCCTACCACAAAATAAATTTCTTGAACGGTTTGAACATCAAAAAGATGTCGACTTGTGTCCAGAGAGCATTTTTTACGATTCAAGGTAAGTTAAGAAAATTAAAAATAAAGAAAAGCTCTTATAAATCTCTGGTAGAAAATAATATTTTAAATATTGTGTATCACCAGTAAAAAGCAAAGATATAGAGTTCTGGAATATAGGTAGAGAATTACAATCAACATCTATCAATTGAAAACATATGTATGAATACATAAAGAAATATACATCCTATCTAAACTACGAAAGACATATGTATAAATACATAAAGAAATATACATCCTATCTAAACTACGAAAGACACACAAGACGAGGCGACAAATTGCTTGACCCAATGGGTCAGCGATAAATAGGAGAGTTTATAACACTAAAAGATCGGATTTCGATACCTGTGGTGGGCACAGTACAGATGACCTATGTGTAGTTTTGTGCTTTACAACAAACAAATTATTTTGTAGAAAGGGGTCTTGCACGGTCAAATGGTAGGCGTGCCTAGAATTCATGATTCGCAGCCCGTTGCTGCAAAAACGCCCTTCGAACTTTGGGGTTGCAGATATGATACAAGAGTGATGTGGAAATCCTCTATTTGATTAGACAAGAGTAGCCACAGCTGTCTCCCCTCTGATCTATTAGCTCAAAATTAGCGAAATCTAGGCACATATAACTCTTGTGTTACCTTGCGCAAAATTCTGAAACAAACGAACTTTGTGGAAATGGTAAAACACGTACCCCAGAAGATAGGCTTCTATATAAATAGGGCTCAAACAGCGATAGGAATACACTATTTATCAGATTAAATACCTCTGTTCCGAAATATAACATGTGATATCAAATTAGAGATAACATTAACTAATTAAATACTAATTAAACATTAGGAGTAAAGGTAGGTGCTCAAGCCCACATCTTCCATATCAACAACCATTCACGGTCTGTAGTCATTTGTGGAAAGATAGGTATTCCTAATGAAACATTAAACATTTTGTTGAAACATTAAATAAAATATAGTTTATAATCTTAAATTAGAACTGTTTAAGTTAAAATCAATAGCTAAAACCTTCCCTACGTTTTCACACTACATGTACTTAGAGTTTCTCTTTCTGCTTCTTAGCATTTCTGTATAACAAACCTTGTTCATTCTAGAGACTAGGCCACCTATTACGCATTTGTACACTGTGGAGTGGCTTGGTCGAAGGATCTTAGGTTTTTTTGTAAACTTCTGTGGTATATGAGTTATGAGTCTTGGTAATCGTTACGTCTAGAAATGGGAGTTTGTTATATCATTCTATTTCCACTGTGACTTGCTTCGATGGATGTTTTCTGTTAAGATGGCTCAGGAATTGTAGAATCTTGTTTATACTGTGTGGCTATGTTGCGAAAGCGTGATAAAAAGCTGTTTTGAGTATTATCTTCGAAATGTTTCTCGTAGAAGCTGCTAAGTATTGGTGATAGGGATGATCTCATGTTTAGACCTTTTTATAAAATCATACCTTTTTTTGTTGATAGTAGCATTTATAGTAGCCCATTGAAAGTAACATATGTTTATGCAAAAAAGTGTGGGTCTTATCATCGTGGAGATTGTTAGGTGAGTGCAGTTTTTGAAAGATTCGTTCAGTACCAATAATGTTAATGCCAGCATACAATAGCCTGGCGAGGAAATTTAGCTCTTGAACGAAAGATGTTAAATTAATGACAAGTACCCTGATTCACAAGTACCAAATACATACGTTTACAATGAAGTTGAATGTAAAACAATAAAGAGAATGATATCATAATGTATTGAGGTTGAAGTGAGGTTAAAAGCCTTGGATTCCTAGCTTAATTACCATAAAATTAAGAAAGATAATGAACATAGAATTAGAATAAATAGTTATTTGTTTATTAAAATAAGTTTGTGTGATTATTAAGTATCCCACAAAGCCACTAGAGGGTTATCTGCGCTAGCCTTCCCTAATTTAGAAGTGACAGACTAGAAGGAAAGCAGTTAGTCAACACCATTCTCCGCCAACTCTTGGGCTACTGTCTACCAACGAAAAGTGGGATTGACCGTCATATTATAATGATCTCATGGCTGAAAAGACGTACATGTTTTTTGATGGAATTCGAACCCAAAACCTGTAGATTAAGAGTTTAGCTCCCTAATCAACAGGTCATGCCAGGCCGCTATTAAAATAAACAAATAACAACATTGTTTTATGCTAAAATATATTAAGTTTTATGTCCACAAACGTTAAATCATTGACTAAATATGACATTGCCGAATTTTCAGTACTACTGAAAATTTATTTTACACAGATAATTAATGCACCTCATAAACGATCATAATAAATTTTGTAAAATTAGTTTGGGATATTAGGCTGGGTTGACCCAGTAGTTAGTGCGCTGGCCCGCGGAATGGAAGGTCCAGAGTTTGAGCACGTGATGCACTTCTGAACACGCCCTGAACAGTGACAGATAATTTCGTTATTTTGTTAGGAGTAACTCTGTACGGGCGTAGGCTGACGGTTGCTTTCCCTTTGATCAGCAATTCTAAATTATGAACTACTATTTTTGGGCTTTCAGATCTTTGACTGACCGTTTATTCTATTGCCGTATAAGGTGCCGCTTAGGTTGAAAAAGCCAAATAATTTAGGATACTAATACCTAGCATAAAAAATGACAAAGAGCATCATTGAAAAAATTATTTTCAAATATTCACGAAACTAGACTTGAAGGAACTCTTTGCATGTAATTTAAATCCTAAAAAAGTAGTAGTTACAACATATTTTTGCTTTCTACCAAGTTGGAAGAATAAAAAAAACAAACGAAAAAATAGCGTGAATGATCTCAATGGGGTTTAAGAACCAACAGATCCAGCGACAGAAGGAAAAAATACAAAGTACCAAAATTAGTCCCTCAAATATTCATTGCAACCAGTGAGAATAAGAGATGGTATATTAAAATTATTTCTCCTGAACACTAGTATGTTTGGGCAGTAACTCAAAATAGAATTGGACTTTTATAATGATTTGACACATTATGTTCATTTGGGCTCAGCCAGAACAGAGATCCTTAGGTTTCAGTTGTAGTCGCCTTTAACTTTGGAATACTGACCAGAGTAAGGCAGCCAGTGAGAGACATCAGCTATTACAAAGATGTTGTCCAGTTATTTTAATCTAATAACAGAATTCGCCATAATTTTTATAAAGCTTCCAAAACTGAAAGTGCAGAGCGGGTTTAGAGGTATCACTCTCGAACCTTGGATCTCTCGATCCGTGTTAATATACGCTACTCACTAGGCCACATCCAGCTTCAATCCACAGTGGCAACCGTCATTTTGATTCAATGTACGTAAAGGTGAATTACTAAAACCAAATTAAACATAAATCTTTAAATCCCTAATGGTCTTATATAAAGTGAAGAATGAGGTATTGCTTGAGAGGCAATAAAAACGAACTATTCATAATATTCTTTACTTGTGGTTTAGTATGCATGTTATATACAAATAAAACTGTAACATCAGTTGAAAAAATACAGATCAACAATTTTAGTGAGGTCTTACACGTTCTGTGCTAAATAGTAACTAATTTTATGTATTTTTTCTAGTTCGCACGCAAGTACTACGTTCTCCATTTAGGATGACACTGCTTGTAATGATTAAAGACCTAGTTTACTTATAGTATTTTGGCACTTGCGTATAAAGTTAAAATCATAAATAATATTCAACGTTAAACTGGTACACAATTAAAAACATTTTATTTAAACCGATAAATAAGATGAATGAAATCTTAGGTACTACGAAAGACGAAATACATTTAACTGAAAAAAAAAACTGGAATATGTAAAATAGAATGTGAATGTGGAAGTATTTACATTGGTCAGACAAAACGTA
>NW_013665617.1:144086-146469 GCF_000517525.1 Limulus polyphemus
TACGTTTTGTCTGACCAATGTAAATACTTCCACATTCACATTCTATTTTACATATTCCAGTTTTTTTTTTCAGTTAAATGTATTTCGTCTTTCGTAGTACCTAAGATTTCATTCATCTTATTTATCGGTTTAAATAAAATGTTTTTAATTGTGTACCAGTTTAACGTTGAATAATGTTTATGATTTTAAAGACCTCGTATTAATTCTTATGCTGAGCTTAAGTTTTAGTTATGAGAACTCTGAGTTCTTTCCTAATTCCACAGATGTTCATTAAATTCTTCTTTATTATAAATCACCTCTTATCCATTGATGAAGAAAAAAAAGTACTTATATATTTCCTATAAAACAAATGTACATAATGATTGCTGTCAAGAAGTTTATTGGTTGACTTAGCACTAGCAAGATAATGATTGCTGTCAAGAAGTTTATTGGTTACTTAGCACTAGCAACATAGTGTCAGTTACTAAAAGAAAAGTTATCCTAGTTAGAAGCTGCTATTTATTTGAAATATCACGTGTGAGTTTTTAAGTATTATCGTATTTTCTATTACACACTATTATTTAAATATTTGTTTTATTCGGGCATTAGTGTCGATGTTTTGGGGGACAAAAACATTTTTTCATTAGCCTTCTTTACAAAGCGGATCTTTCCTGGGCGACTAAAGGAGTAGCATACAGTAATGTATTTATGACATATCTGGTGTGAATGATATGCTTGTTAATAGTAAGTACTGTGAAGTGTATACGCAGCACTTTATAATACTTGAAATAACTCCTAGTCACTCTTATCTTCGGAATTTTTATTTGTCTGGTATTCCGATATTAAACGTTTTTCCTTCAATACATATATGCACTCTTTTTTTTTCTTCTGATTATCTTAATAACATGTCCATAAATTTATATTCCTTTTGGTGTTTAATTATACTATTATAGCGTGCAAATAGTGTTAAGTACTAATCTGCAGTGTTAAGTAATAAAGGAATTTAAAACATGTATTTTACTGGCCTCATCACCAGCAATGATAATAACAATATTATATTACTAGATTCAAAACATGCTTTAGATAAGGACAGTCCAAGGCTTTTATAAATAAAAGATACATTTCTTATTTTAAAAAGAAGATCATAAGTGATAATTACTAAAAAGTTGGATCATGAGATAAAACCATTTATCTATTTTTAGTTGTTTGATGAGCAAGAGGAGAAACAAGTTGTAAGATTTGGGTTTGAATGAAGTTTTCGAGTTTGTTTTTCTTTCTCATCGATGATAAGTAAAGCGAAAGAAAAGTGCAATATTTTATTTGTAGCGGTATTACATAAACTGTTTCAACAACAAAGAAAGACAAATACACAATACCCATGTTTTACAAACTTAAATCTAATAAAGCTATAAATATTGTAAATATGTAAATCTATTAACAGCACCTTGCTAAGAATTTAAACTATCATTTAGCTCTGTTTCAGACCATTCGAAATTGTAATACGTAACACTGCATATATATATACTTAATATGAGAACTATAGTCTTTGTGAATCTGTGTAACATAGCTTTTATAACACCCATTATTGACATGGGGCGTACTGGTAGAGACTATAATGGAAAAACAGTGGATTCAAAGCATAAAACCTTCATATATTGTGATTTATGAAAACTCTGAAGTGGTGATATAAAACAGAACGTAAAATGTTGTACTCTTTCATGAGTGTATTATCGTTCAGTAAAATAGTGAAACAGCTGGCAATTTTAGGTTCAGAGCAAGGTCTGAGACCCTAAACGACATCTCGTTGTTCCCCAAAGAATACACCAAACATTGAGAGTACACATACACTGACTAGGTGATAATACGCCATTTGATATATTATATACCTCAAACCTAAGCTTATCGAAACCATATAAAATTAATAATGTGTTCGTATATATACTTTGATAGATCCCACTTTTTTAGTAAAAAAATCCAACACACAAAAGCATCTATGTTAATAAGTAATGTCAAACCACGCAATAACTGATCGTTTCTTTATGCATTTTCGCCCAGCCAAGAGAGAAAGTTTATGACAACGATTGACCGAATTCCGTTCGACGCAGCGAAATCTTTCTGTAGTCGTAAGCATTCTTCCCAAGTTCAAAACACATTTAACCATCCTGAGCTATCACACCATAGAAATATGACATTATGAATATTTTATTTTTCTAAACACCACATCAACACACAAGCCTATTTAAGATTTTTGTACTGTAATGTGACTTTATTTTAAATATTTGCAGAAAATCGCAGATAAGTAGACTGTAGTTGGAAGTTTATCATATTGTTGCGTCAGCGAGTCACGTGACCACTCTGGCGCCCTCGAGTTTCTAGAACTATCTTGTTCTTTCGGGAATGCTCT
>NW_013665617.1:147400-157401 GCF_000517525.1 Limulus polyphemus
AAGTTTCGTTGGAACGAAGTTACGAAAAAAATTAATTAACAAACGGAGACGTAACAATATAATAGTTCAGTGTCTACAGAAATAACAACAACAATAAAAAACACGTGTTTATTTAGACAGTATCACATTAAGAGTAAGGAGAATGATTTCCTTTCATAAAAACAAACTACGTATCAAATATTATGGATCACATCTAAACAAGGAAATTAAATACTATTATATTACAGCCAATACTGTTTAGGGCGATGCACAATGCTGTTGCATGCGATGACATTTTCAAAATAAATTTGGTTTGGAAAATAAATCACCAAATTACTAAAATTGCGTCTCACATAAATACTAGGGTTCAGTACATAACAGAAATAAAGGTTCCTTCTATTCTAGACATAAGAACAAGATATGAAATTAGGTATTATCAGTTTCAGTTTCAAGGTATATACATGTATGTCCTTTCGTATATGCTCTCCTTTAAATCAATCAGTAAAAAACCTTCCTGTACGATCCTTCTTTTTTATTTTTAACACAGTAATAAATTCATGACCAGCCATATTTTATTTACTTGTAACGTATTGTTAAGACTGATTATGGATTTAGATACAGGAACTTCATCATGTAAAAGCACATTAACACCAGAATCTTCATAACAATGATATCCTAGTTGCATAAAAACATTTTCTTACTAGTTAATCATGAAGTTTTATCATAACTGTATATGATTATTATTAATGGGTAGTATTTTCATTCGATGAACTTCAGCTTTCAAATAAAATGTGGTATTTGTTTCAAAACTGTGATATTTATTATTAATGTGTAATATTTCTATTAAATAAACGGTAACATAAAAATGTGGTATTTGTTTCAAACTGTACAATTTGTTATTAATGTGTACTATTTCCATTAAATAAACGGTAACATAAAAATGTGGTATTTGTTTCAAAACTGTACAATTTGTTATTAATGTGTACTATTTCCATTAAATAAACGGTAACTTAAAAATGTGGTATTTGTTTCAAAACGTTGAGATTGTATATTAAAGTGTAAAAAAAAAATATGCATCTGTGGTTATCAAAGTGTATTATGCGAAAACAAATGTAAATAAAACCAAACGTTTCCTAGAGCCTTATGAGACCACAAGTGTATTACAATTTTTCACAGACACTTGTGCAACCCGTCGATAAGTATAAACGCACACACGTCACCGATCACAATAAAAACTTTCCCAACTTTGATGGCATAGCTGAACCGTTAAATTCTCCTCTCCCAGCGGAGTTGTGGAAATACCTACGTATGGACGCACCACTGGAACGTGACATCGCATTTGCAAGATTAAAGTATGAGCTAAAAATCAAGTTAGGTCGTCGCGATTCCACTATACATACACAAACGTCTGTTCGTTGCAACTCAAATAAAATAAAATTCTGACAGTAAGAATAACGATGAAATTTATTTATATTATGTCCCATCTAATCTATATTCAAACATTGATGATGAAGTTCACTATAAACCAGAAAATAATTTTTAGTTCCCAATTCTATACGTTTATATCCTCATTCCAGTAAAAATATTCTGTGAGCGTTAAATATAAAATATGGAACTTTAATACAGCCCTACACCTAATTTCGCAGTTCTTCAAAGATAACATGGTGGTTGATTTTAGGCACAAACACCTTTTTAATGATAATCACACTGACACAAATTACAATGATTTGCGGTGTAAAAGTAATTACTAGTGATCTTAATGAAATGTCTAGTTATGCTCTTGTTTACTATAAGTTATATTATAATCAACTTTAAGTTATGTACTTTTATGGATATTTCTAACATGTTTGACTTCCCCACTTTTTTCTGTGCTGTAAATTGAATGAATGGATAATCAAGTGTTTCGGTAAAGAGCATAATAATTACATTTTTTATGCAAAAGTTTTTAGTGTTGTAAGAAATTTTATTGCTACTTTCGAAATGTATTATTTTGTAATGATTTTTTTTTGTTCTAATATATACGATGAATGATCGTATTAACAGATAAATACAATTACAACATGGCAATGGATTTTGTCTCATTAAAAAAGGAGAGCCAACTGGGATGTTTCAGTAGTTGACTATGCCATCCAATGCCATCATCAGTGTGCCCTGCTTCCAAATTGAAAATGTTCTTCTGTAACAACATTCTTCTTATTTCTTGTTGCATATAACGACTGTGATTATGAAGGTTGGATGAGCAGACCTCCTCCATACCTAGTGTTCCGTGACTTTTGTCTTATTAAAAAGGTTGGATGAGCAGACCTCCTCCATACCTAGTGTTCCGTGACTTTTGTCTTATTAAGAAGGTTGGATGAGCAGACCTCATCTATACCTAGTGTCCCGTGACTTTTGTCTTGTTAAGAAGGTTGGATGAGCAGACCTCCTCCATACCTAGTGTCCCGTGACTTTTGTCTTGTTAAGAAGGTCGGATGAGCAGACCTCATCCATACCTAGTGTCCCGTGACTTTTGTCTTGTTAAGAAGGTCGGATAAGCAGACTTCCTCCATACCTAGTGTTCCGTGACTTTTGTTTTCTTGGTCCTCTGTCGTGTGCGTGCGCAGCGCTTCCAAATAATTGACTTGTTTAATAAAGCAAATAAAACTAACTTCACCACACCGAACTGGTATGATAAAATGCATCATAGTTAATAAGAGCTTTGTTGAGATGCTTCATTACTCATATCCTAAACATCATTGATTTACGTTTTCTAGTTATAACATGCCGTAATTGTCTCGAAAAAATAATATTTTTTTTCTTCTTTATTTGCTTGTTTGTTTTGTTTAATGTCGCGCTAAGCTACTCAAGGTCTATCTGCGTTAGTCGTCCCTAATTTCGAAGTGATAAACTAGAGAGAAGGCAACTAGCCAACACCACCCACCGCCAACTCTTGAGCAGCTTTAATCGAATAGTGGGATTGACCGTCACATTATAACGTCCCTTAGGTGAAAGGGCGGGTATGATCGGTGATGGGATCCGAACCTGCGACCTACATGATTGCAAGTCTGTTTCTTTTTGAAAACAAGTGACTAGTGTCCGTTATGCACTAAAGGAAGTATGTGTGACACAGGTTTATAAGAAAAAACTGCACATTTTTCTATTTAGAAATGAGTTAGCACTTAAACATACTGTGATATTGTAACGGAGATATTGTTACAGATGAAATATAAGACTTCCGCTTCTAGATCTCCAGAAATTGTTAGAGCCCATAAAGAGTTACATGTTACATAATGCTTGAAGGCTCTTGACAGTTATAAGCTTATAAAAAGTTTCTTAAGGAACTGTATGTGAAATTCCACATTTGTCGACTCCGTAACTCCAACCTGCCTGCTACGTAACGATACTTCCCATGCCTAGACTTCGAAAAAACAACAACCTATCATATATATATATATATATATATAACACGTCACTGGTTTTCTTTCTCCAAGTTCTATTTATCTTTTTAAAAACGTTTGACTACTTCGGCAAGATAAGAGAAAAATAACAAATGACAGTGAAATTCTGTGAGATAAAATAATTTGATATAAATACACTGTATTTATTGAGCATTGTAACCTAATATGTTATTGTGTAAACGTATTTACTAACATTACAAAAACATGTATTTAATTTGAATATCGCGAACTTTTACTCTAAAAGAAGTAACACTATTTTCAAAGGCAAGAACATGCCAGTTCAACGATCTTTTTATGTGGACCTAAATAGGTATGTTTTTCTTACTCAATAAGTGTGAAAACGTCCTCAATACTTAAATTATGGTCCAAAAATAAATTAATATTTGTTGTCAATACCCTTAGTAATCAACGAGTTTATTATGACCTAATTCATTATTTATCGTTTCGAATATTTTTTACAGACGTTATGTCATAAGTATATGATAATTATGAGCTATTCATTTCACAAGTACAAGTATTAATTCACTTGCGTTTTTATACATGTTTAATACTATATAAAACAAACAGTTTGTTGTTCTGGACAAAATATACTACAGAATGGCTTCATGTATTTGGATATAATTTCTGTGTTTTTGATATTTTAAAGAATATTAAATGTTTTATTAGCTTTCATAAGGAATATAAGACTTTGGGCTGCTTATCATTAAAAGTTTCTATTTACTTTCCATACCTGGTGATTCTACTGTACACGCCCCCCAGTTGCACAGCGGTATGTCTGCGGACTTACAACGCCCATTGTGTAGCTTTGTGCTTAATTACAAACAAATAATCCACTCTACATTTTATTTATACTTCTATTTTAGCTGATATATCTTGAATTATCTGACATCACCCGATTAGTCTCTATCATAGTTTTTTTCATAAGGATTATTTTTAATTCATAGGCAAAGTTGAAATTTCTTTTCTCCGTCCCCTACCTAACTAAACAACTTCATTAAATATCTGATGTTTGATTTCAATAGAATGCAGTGATCTTACACTCGTCAATACGGATTATTTTATCGTATGGGTATTTCACAGTCGTTGACTAAGGATAAGATCATATTTTGGGTTTATTTCTATAGGATATTGCTCCTTGTTTATAAGGGTTGAGAAGAATGTCTCCAGAAATCCATTAGCATTGCCTGGTCTTTGCGCTAGACTTTTAATATTGGATTGAATTTTCTTACGCCTACTTGTGATATTGAAGTGCAGGAAAAAAATAATGGCATATTTGTATTTTTTAAGTAGTCTCTCTCTACATCTACATTTCAGTAATAAAAATGATGTTCTAATTAACACAACATGAAAGTACTTAAAATCTTAATCCCAAAATGTAACTGTTCTTCTAATGAGCGCTAATATTTTTTGAAGCTCTTTTTAAACAGACATAATTCATTTGTCAATTTAGAAAAGACACTATCCGCAACCTCTTGATGGTAAACAAGAGTATTTATAAAAAAATCAATAGATGTACCTTTTCATTACAGGCCTATGATACAGAACTATCAGAACTCTCAAGCGCAGATCTGAAAACAAATGTTATCATAGTTCCAATGCATGACTTCCATCTGTGGTTATTTCAAAAAGAGTAAGTGAAGTTGTAAATCAACATTGACATTTAATACTCAATGAGGTGCCACAAGTTATTGAGGTGATTTACTTGTTTAATGGTAGGTATGATGAGAAAAGTCTCAAGTCAGCGGAGTATTCTCGAAAAGCACCTGAAGCGGCAAGGTTTATAAAGTCAGTGATGCATATTATGTTCCATATTCGACGGAAGTCTTCAAGATGTCCGAAAATAAAAATGTCCTACTGAACTACTTTAGTGAAAAGTGGGTAAACTTTGAAGTATAAAATTAAATAAAACTTGGTTCCATTAAGCCGTACTTAGCTGGTAGTTTTCGAGACAGTGGAAAATAGAATTCTGCTTCGGTACTGGCGGATGTGCTATTACTATTCCTGAACTAGCCAAGAAGAAGCTGACATTTACACAATGTTAAATACTATATATACACCAAGGAAAATTTTAGGTGATAGAAATTCATGCCAATGTCACTGACGTGATAAAGCTTTATAGTTATTACTTTGTAGCATACAAATGAGAATTAGTGCTGCAAAACCCTGGGCAAGAACCGAAATAAACACTTACTTGTTAAGACACAAGGTAACCAATGTTTTTATCTCCATTAACAATTTCGGCGATAAAGGCACAAACAGTCATTCCTATCTCACAGGGAAGAAATTGCGTCTGTAGAAGAGCAAGGGATCAGAGCTAGATCATGTGGCGTATTTTGCTGATACTGATTTTAAGATCACGAAAAAAAATCAGAGATCAGGCAAAGAAGCTCCTTTTGTCATTTGAAGCAGGACAATAGTCGTCTTTCCACAGAGCAATAACAACTCAGCACTCAGCTTGTTTCCACCGAAGGAAAATGCTTTGAATTCTCACCTCAAGCAGTGTACTAGTAATACTGAAAAATGCTTAAATTCTAATTTTTTCAATTTACTTAAATGTTCAAGTTATGTGTTTCCATCAGTAACCTTCGATTTTCTACAGACTGTTGCAGTTTATTTCTGATGTTATAGTGTGTTACTTATATTGCTTGTTACATACGGCCGCTAACTAAACAAGAATTAACACCATACAGTAAATTTCAAAGGTTTCTTACGTAAAAACTACTCTATTTAATCCATACGTAGGAAATATAACGGCGAACGTTTTACCTGACGCCATGTCAGACAAATGTACTTGTCCCCATGAATATTAGTGATTTATTGAAAATTATTTCAGAACAAGCACCCTATCCTTTTGAGCTTTTGTTATAGATTTTAGGCTTCGTAAAGACACTATTAAACAACGTGTACCATATGATCCAAATACTGTGAAAGTATCAGCCTCTTTTGTATTCTTTTTAATTGATTGTTATAAATATATTGTTAACACATGTGTGTATATTGTTATCGAAAACACTATTATCATGTGAGTATAATATTACAGAAGATATTGTAAACAGGTGACTATACTGTTATAGAAAATTAGAGAGTTTATGCTACAATTTATCTGTGGATAAAGGAATTATTTTGAATTTAATTTTGTTTTACTAGATATAGCTTATACTGAATTTAAGAATGCTGTGTTTTGTCAGACTTAACTATCGGTTGAGTTTATTATCAGAGTGTCTTTGAACTATCTCGACACTTGTTTAACGGCGGGTTTCTTGTCTAGAATATCACCATTATTAATGTGTTCTATAAAAGGGACAGTTTTACCTTTTGAGAAGGATAAACTAATTATAATTTAAATGATGCAGAGCGGAAATTTTTTTATCTTTTATTAAAACAAATTTAAAGCTGATGATCTTGCAAAATGTAGAGAATATTAAAATTATCTTAAAGTACTCATTTCTATATACGACGAAGTACAGTAACCGTTTTGAGCACTTTCAGGCATAAAGTGCTTAATTTTGATAAAAAATATGATCTAATTAAAGAAAGTACTGCGGAAAAGAGTACTGTATTACATTTTGCTGATATTTACTGAATTTATGGTGAGAGCGAAATGAAAAAGCGCAGATGTTGAAGTGTTACGACCTTTAAGCTGTAATCTCTTGAAATATGATGTCTAAATGATACAATTATAGCACATCAAGGCAACAAAAATGTGTTTAATGTGTCATTTAAGTTTCGCCTTAAGATTTCACCTTTATGTAGGAAGGCATTTTACTGTAGTTGTTAGAAATATAAATTATACTCGTTAACAATAGACAGAGTGGTAATAGTGAATTAAAAAAAGTGTTTCTTCAAATTTAAGTGGATTTCCTCTATTCAGCAAGTATATGAGTTTGTATTTAATTTCCAGCACTCTTTTGTTTACATCTCCATCCATTAATATTAACGCAAACAAAATATTTAGTATTAATAACCCAATATTATCTGCTAGAGGGTCATTATTTACACTGAAAAAGGCTTAACGAGAGGCTTTTGTTCAAAGAACAGAAAACGATAAAGAGTCGTTAAAATGATTTTTAAGCAATTGTTATGCCAAGAATTATTTATTTGAGACTTTTACGGTACATAATATAGAGCAATTTAATCAACTAGCAATAAAACAACGTTTAAACCACTACTTCAAACTTTAACAGCAAGCTATTAAACGTTAAAGCCTTCGCAGTTCTTTCAAGAATAATATATATGAATATTTATAAGGTAACATTTTATGAAGCTATCGGTCCCATAGAATTAGATAGGAAGAAATTACTCCAGTCGTTGAGAATAAGAATGTATTGTTCTTAGTGGCATAGTGGTCTGGATTGAAAGTGAGGGGCAGCTCATTTATTTGTGAGTTAATTTGGTTTATTTATTGTTTACCCTCTTTTTTTATGACTCAGGTCAGTAATTAATTAATTATGGCACATCCTTTACAAAATGAATAATATTATTTGAATACTATTGTCATGTAATCCTCTGAAAATAAAGTTATTCTCAGTTATTGTGCAACACCTCATTTGAACAGTTTTTCATCCTGAAGTACAACAAATTTTTAGTTGGTGTCTAAAATTTGTCTACCCTTATTATCTATTACAGACGAGTCTGAAGCATCAAAAAAGTATGTACACATAAAAGCTACTTTTGTATAGTGTATATTAAAAGTTTGAATGTCTTAACCTATTTCAATTTCATGAATGTACATTTGTTGGAGCATTATGTTCCGAGGTTTATTGCAAAGTATTGTGATTAATTTGAGCCTACACGTGGAACGAGGCTTCATTAATTACACATATAAACAAGACAGTACAACTTTTAGATGTCCGAACTGCTAAGGAACCCTTGCACTGATATTAAATATGATATATATATATATAGTTTTAAGTTAGAGTAATTATTGTATTTCATTAAATCCAATCACCGAGTAAACAATCAATTTTCAACAACAAAGGCGATGAATAAGTAATCATAGACTCATTAAATTAGATGATACTTCAGGTGTAAAATATACATAGAAGGGTTGACTTAATTAGAGAATGAACTGGTGCCATTGGAAACAGAGGTGAACATACACTAAATGGAGCACATCTTTTTCGGTATGTGCAATGTAGATCTGCCTATATTACCTTTTCTGTTTAATAGTTAGAGTTGACAATATACAGTATAAAACTAAAAAGTAAACTATACTAGATGTACTTCCCAGGGTCCTCGAAAGTGTTTCGTTTCAAGAGTAAATAAAACCAAAATTAAGAGTAACAAATATTTTTCTTTCTTTCTTGCTCTAGAAGTTCATAGTGCATAATTCTTCTCGTGATTCATGATATGAGCACGTTTTACTGATGTCAAGACAGTAAAATTGCAACGTTAAGCGTCCATTAAGTGACGTCATTTTAGTGTCTACTGACTAAATGACAGAAAACACACTACTGTATAGTTGGTGGGAGTGGTTGAAACAGGTGACCCCTCCAGGCGACCTTTCTGGGAAGTAACAATGCTTGTCAAAAACAAAACAAAAAACAAACTACAACCGTAGTAGAACAATCTAAGGTTATATTTAATTATTTTAAGATTATGCAGTACTAGTTCTTCACAGATAATTTTTCAGGCATAGTTAAAATAAACACAAAAACGTCATATGGCAGAAGTGTTTGCGATCTCCTTCTTTCCATTTTGACATTATCTAATAAAAAAGGTATTCAATCTTTCACTTTTAATCACATTGTTTTCTGATTTGGGGTGAAAATGGGGTTGCGTATGTGTGAAAGCAATAATATTCAAACTCTAACAGATTGCCAGGAAAAGGCTAATTTGTGTTAAGAATTTCACTTTGAAGCTTTCGTTTCCAAGACACGTAGAAACACGATTCACTTGTTTATCGTTGGTGACACTGCCAAAGCAATTTTGAAGGGCATCGCGCGCGAGCTACAAAATAAGTAAGAAATGATCACAGAAGCCGGTCTTTCACCCAGGATATTAAAACGGCATTTTCTGTATTCCACGTTGAAAGGGTTCTTGTCATGTATCTTTCATGCAATTTTGATATGAGATTGGATGAAATTGCGCGAACGTGAAAGAAATGTTCGATGACGTTTCAAGTCATTCTGACAGTCGATGACTTATTTTTTTATATATATTTATGAAGATGGATATAGAGAGATCCAGAAGATTAAAAATAACAGTTGCATTTTTTTAAAACTGTGATTTAAAAAGTATTAAGATATAAACATACCCACAAATTGAAATGATTAATATCATAAATATATAATTTATGACATACACACACACACACACACACATATATATAAAATTTATTTGCTGCATTAGTACTATCATCACGATAGCAGTAATTTGATAAACTTTATTATTTTGTATTTATCGTAACAATTAGAATTTTATGAAATACAATATGAGTAAACTACCTGGCTGATATCGAAACGTGAGAATACTATCGTCCATATAACGTAAAAGGTTGCATGTATTTTAAATATATATGTATATATATATATATATATATACACGTTTTCAAGTGAGTCAGTTACTTAGGTACAGTAATACTGA
>NW_013665617.1:157808-166772 GCF_000517525.1 Limulus polyphemus
ACTGAATATTGTACGTAAATATATATGTATATATATACACGTTTTCAAGTGAGCCAGTTACTTAGGTACAGTAATACTGAATATTGTTCGTAAATATATATGTATATATATACACGTTTTCAAGTGAGCCAGTTACTTAGGTACAGTAATACTGAATATTGTTCGTAAATATATATGTATATATATATACACGTTTTCAAGTGAGCCAGTTACTTAGGTACAGTAATACTGAATATTGTTCGTAAATATATATGTATATATATACACGTTTTCAAGTGAGCCAGTTACTTAGGTACAGTAATACTGAATATTGTTCGTATAATTTGTAAGAACGGTGCCACGTATTTCCCTTGGCACTACTTTCTCCATTTTCGATCTGGTGGTCGTGATTACCCAATTTACTCGCCACTATAATTTTTATTGTAACTTCTGATATTAGGCCATATTTGGATAAACTGTCCACTGTACGTTGTTGTTTACTTTCAAGACAACAGTTTACCAGTATAAAAGTTCATAGGAGGACTTGACAATTATATATATATTGATTCAAGTTTCTTCCGTCACTTTTCTCATGAAAAGAGGTATTGATTTCAAAGCTGTGTCTGAAAACATGAGAGACTTTGTCAAAAACAAATTATTGTTAATTATTTTGTTGTTAAAAGTACCAGAAAATATGCAAAGTTTCATCGTAGTGGCTTTTTTTTGGGGGGGGGGGGGTGAGATAGTTTTCTTTCGTCACCACAGGTTTTAACTTTTCGTTGCTCTTGATTGGCTTGAAATGCAGTTTTAGAGTCCTAAGCAATCTGCTGTTAAAGTTTTTGTGCTTCCATAGAGAACAGCGAAGACTCTTTTCTTTGAAATTTATTTTGTTATGTTTTACCTAAATCGTTTGATAATTACGCTTCGATCACATAGACATTCAGACTAAGTAATACCGTGGTGTCATTGCATTATGAAATAGACGGAAATTTGCCCTGAACTTAATATATAGGAGACAAACATGTCATCCGTGACGTCACGACTACTTTCTGTAGCAACACACTATTATAATATATCACTAAATCACGTTTAATAGAGTGTAATTAAAACTAAGAAAATATCTGAGAGTAAAAGTTTTTATCTTAAAAGAAGTGTGTAAGATGGTGGAACTTGTAACCAAAGAAGTGTGTAAGATGGTGGAACTTGTAACCAAAGTAGTGTGTAAGATGGTGGAACTTGTAACCAAAGTAGTGTGTAAGATGGTGGAACATGTAACCATGCACAAACACATAAATCGTGAGTGTACTTCGTACATATTCTGTGCTCATTTAACTTACATTCGAGTTTTTTTCTCGTGATACAATATACAGAAATTACGTACTCTAAAAATACAATCGTATATGTTTTATTTCTGGTTTTTACTACATATAGAAAACTTAATAAATAAAAGTGTACAAGAAGTTCAACCTTTCAGAACATTTAGCGGTGTTTATATAAACTCTAAGGAAGACCCTATAATTATTACCGTAGTTTTGTTACAATACTGATTTATTTTCCAGAAATACATAATGTTACCGCTAAGTCTTTTAATTTACCATTATTTGCAGGGTTATTGCACTGAGCTAAACTGATGTATCTAGATATCCTTATAAACACCTGTATTTTATTTGTCGAATAAACTACCCGTTGCTTTATCACAAATCTTTATTTAGTCATATTAACAGTATACATCTGCAACTTGCTCAGTCAAGATAACCCTTTTTTATGGAATACTGTTTACTAAGCAACAGAAATCAAATGTTCGTTACAGTAACTAATTGAAATTTTACTACTCTTGTTGTGAGCTTATTAAATCCTATTCAGTTTGTTTTTGGTCATGAATTTCAACAAGTTCATTCGAACATACGTTTTCTTACTTTCTTTTTTTCTAGGATTACAATAGGTTAGTTATTCTATTTCTTTTTTAACACCATACCTAACGGGACGTAAAGTGTTTAATGTAGATAATTAAAAACCAAGGCATTATTGTTACGCATTATCGTGTATACGTCTGATTAGAATTGTAAAAATGGTCACTAACACATCATTCTCTTTCTTAGCTAACATTTTTAATGAAAACGCTTAAAAGAAAGAAGTTGCCACTACGCTTTCACATTTCTTGTTCTGTTTTCAGGCCATAAGGTATTAGAGCTATACTTTTTCTTTTGTCGAAATTCCCCCAACCATTTCGACTGCTATAACATTGGCCTTTATTACACTAAATGAAAAGAGAGAAAACGGTATCTATCAGACCAAAGTGGCCTTACAAAACTTAACGGTATTGGTTATTTCTTAAAAGTCAAGAAACATTGAAACATGTTATAACATTTGGTAAAAGACACAAATCTTATAAAACAAGGTGCAATTATCTACATAAAGCTAATAGCAAAGCATGTTTTATTAATTGACATTACAGAATACCAATTAAGTTACTATAATTTTAATTAGGTTGAGAACAAATGAAACCATTTATAATGCACTATAGAAGATGAAATATATATATATATATATATAGTTCTTTCTTTCAAACATGACACAATAAACTATTAAAGTGTGTCGATGGGTCCTGGCACGGTCTAGTGGTTTGGGCGCTTGACTCGCAATTTGCAGGTCGCGAGTTCGAACCCCCATCACTGAACTTGCCCACTTTTTCAGCCGTGGGGGGTGTTATGATATGACGGTCAATCTCAAGAATTGGCAGTTCTTTGATAATAAAGTTTTCCAAGAGTTAGCGTTGGGTAGTGTCGACTAACTACCTTTCCTTACTACTGCTAAATTAGGGACGGCTAGCGAAGATAGCCTTCGAGTTGCTCTGCGCGAAATTCAAAACAAACCGACCTCTGTCGGACAAATTCGATAAGTGACAGAATGATTAGAATACTATTGCAAAATGTCTTATAGTCGAGTTATTTTACTACTTTTAAGTTGAATCAAGCTTTAGTTTTTGTCTAGAACCTGTTTATTATATCCAAATATGATCGTTTCATCTCAGTTTTTCAGGGTTTATTTACGAAAACAAGTTTGACTGTGTTTATTCAACTTTCTGCTTCAGCTTTATGAGAAAACAAACCAAAGCCAATATTAATAATAGAATAACTGATACTTCATTGATTATGTCAGCTGGCAGTGATGAGATTATTGATAAAAAAAAAAGTCGTGTTTATATTCATTACGACACTTTTGCTTTATTTCTTTTCAGAATAGCGCTATTTGAAGTTTCAGTGACTTATATTTAGGCGATATATTTTACAAAGTTCAAATGTTGTAAATATTTTCGGTATTCGAATACCCAGATAGTTTACATACGATACAAAATTCTTGAGAAAATTAACTTGAAAAACACTTAAATCTTTCAATTTAAAACGGAAGTAGAAATTTAAAGGATAATTACCTGTACCAGTTTAGATACAACAACACATTAAAGACTTACAATAAACATGGCCCGGCATGGCCAGGTGGTTAGGGTACTCGACTCGCAATCTGCGGGTCGTGGGTTCGAATCCCCGTCACACCAAACATGCTCGCCCTTTCAGCCGTAGGGGCGTTATAATGTGACGGTCAATCCCACTATTCGTTGGTAAAAGAGTAGCCCAAGAGTTGGCGGTGGGTGGTGATGACTAGCTGCCTTCCCTCTAGTCTTACACTGCTAAATTAGGGACGGCTAGCGCAGATAGCCCTCGTGTAGCTTTGCGCGAAATTCAAAACAAACAAACAAACAATTACAGCAAACCCGGCCCGTACCAGGTTAGAAACAACAACATATTAAAGACTTACAACAACCTCTGCCAGAACCAGGTTATTTTGATTACTTGTTAGTTCGTTGTTAAGCACAAATCTACACTATGAGCTATTTGTGCTGTGCCCACCATGTGTATCGAAACCTGATTTTAGCGTCCTAAGCCGAGGGAATTGTCGCTGAGCTACTGGAGGTTATTTTGATTAAACAGTGATTCTTATATAAAAAAAGACTAAGTTTCATTACAAATACAACAAAAAACCGACTTATTTCTGTGACATACTTTAATATATTTGCAATAGTCTGATAAATCAAAACGTTTTTCTTTTCTTAACATGTCTGTTAGTTATCTGTGAATTCTAAAAAAATTCTGTTGATAGTTGGGGCTGGCGTGGCCTATCCGCAGTGTGTTGAAGCTGTGAATCCGAGGATTCATAATTCGCGTGTCGTTGCTGCAAAACCGCGTTTCGCATTTTGGGGCCGTGGGTGCGTTATAAAAGTAACGGTCAAATTCCAGTATTCTAGTACAGTAAACAAAGAGTTGGAGGTGAGTGTTGTTGAATAGCTGCTTTCCTTCTAGTCTATCAGCTGAAAATAAAGGAGCTCGATAAACATAAAACTAAACTAAGCGAGACCTGTGGGAATACAGGTTCGCTTACATGAACGAATTTACTGGTTTGTAAATCCCTTCAAAATACAATTTTTATCTAGGCGCCTCAAGTGTTTACTTGGAGCATCGAAAATATGCATCCGAGTTCACGGAAATTATACATGAAGGTGCAATTATCGACCAAGATTTTGTAAGTTTACAACAGACGTTACATTTTATTATTATATTAGATGTCCGTATTTCACTATATATCTCACGACAGTCTTCTCTAAATTCAGAAGTTATTTTCTAAACATTTTATTTTGTTATCAAATCTAATCAATCTTTTATTTTCTGTAATTAATCCATGTAAATTTGATGAATATCCTTTTCAGTTTAGGTATATATTTTTATGTGAAGTGCTATTAATTACTTAACTTATATTAAACTTCAATAACTAGTAATTCATTTTTATTTTTGGTTACGTTCAAGTGAAAATCTTAGATAACATATCGGATTTAGGCTGGAAAATAATATACCAAATCCAGACATGTACAAAATCTATTCTGAAGATATTAGGATGCACGGGTGTTAACTGATAGAAAATCCTATCAAGTGGCTTCAACTTTCACGAATCTGTCCCTGTGACGATTAGTAGTTGTTCGTTATTGTTGTCAGTGCTAGAGCATGAAGGGAATTACTAGTGGGCCATGTAACGTCTGGTCCGCGTAATAAAATCAACCCATACCAATCACGGCAACCTAACTGTTGTATTACCCTACCTTCATTGTGCATGCGCAAGACCGATTGGATTACCACGTTGCTATGCGCGAAAATGCTCAAAGAATCGCACACTGTCAGAATAAAGGACCCGTTCGGCAGCATACGTCCACCCGCTAGATTTCAAAGGTAGCCAGTAATGCTCACGCTAGATGGGAGATTTGGTTTTATTTGTGTGAGGATATAAGTGTGAACGATTGATAACTCGCTTAGTCCTTCTGTAAAATAATGTTCCTCTTTTCTCCCACATTCATCTTATTGACCTTGGCTACAATCCTACTGAACAGTTCAGGTAAGATATTTTTTCTTGTTTTTGGACGTTTATCAAGTGTTGATACTGTTTCGAAACGATATCATTTACTATTTAATCAGACTTCTATGTTTCATTTTACTGGACCTAAATGATTTAAAACCTGAAATTATTTCGTCTCCAGCTGAAAACAACTTAAATATAGAGAGATAATACCAGAAAAAAGAAGATAACAGTTAAAGATATGTAACTTTAATGTTGTCATACATTCAAGTGAAGTAGAAACTTCAAAATAATAGAAAAAAAGAGGCTGTAATATGTATTTGTCGTTTTAAATCTCAATATAGGAAACCCAGAAAGAGTGGTAAACTTCCTGATGTTGTTTTTATGAAAAACACATAAATGTCGTCATTTTTATTGCAAATTATATATATATAAGATTCAGGTGCTACCACTTTCACAAACAAAATGTCATAAAATAAAGTGGTGAATATAAACGAACATTACTTAAGATGTTTTTTTTCTCCGTTATAATACATTTTTCCTTTTTTATTTTCACGTTCTTTTATTGGTTACAGCAAATGACGTGGTTTCATGCCTGTTTATTGACACTGACAAGTGAAGAGCATTTGAAAATTAGTACTTCAGAGGGTAGATAATGAAAAGAAAATTTAACTATTCCAACTGAAAAAAAAAAAGAATAATTTGGAATATTTCATAGTATAATCATAAAAAAATGTTACACAGTTAACCAAACTACAACTGGATCCTCACAATATTTGAAAATAGCTTTCAAAACGGAACGAAATATATGAATGAGGCACAAAAGACAAGTATGAATTATGTCTATGTGTGAAAACAATGTTGTGCCAAAATTTTCCCAGCTAACTAAATTTCTGTCTGTCAAATATAAATCACGTAAAAGTCGGTAAAATGAATTAGGTGACAGCATTGTACAGATAGATATAAAAATTACATCACATAAGAAAACAATTTCTGTATTAATTCGTCCTATCTACACTAGTTTAACGGCAGGTTTGGGTGTTTATAATGCAAAAATTTGTGGTTCGATCGCTACTGTGAACACTGTGGTGATGGCAGCAGCTCTGCTCTTAAACGAAACAAAACAAAACAATTACATACTCTTTCTCAAAAGTAAAATAATTATTACTGTTTGCATTCATAAATAGCTTATCAACTTCTAATAATAATGATATTCTTTCCATTTTACTAAACAAATGATATGGTATGTCCATAGAGATTTACAATACTAATAAACGAGCAAAGTTCTAATAAATATTTGTGACTTATAATATTTCAGATTGTACAAATATTTTCAATTCTTATTTATTTCTAATCTAATACTCACTTATTTAAGGAAAAACCTGTGGCTTATTAGTTAACATTTTATTTAACATGTCACACACACACAGATATATATCTATACACATTTACTATACTGAACATTTACTTGGTTTTTTAATATGCAACAAGTAAATGTTTTCTCAAAATATCGGTTTAAAAACAGTTTTTACTTATTATTACAAGAATATGTTCGAAGTTTTAAACCAGCAAGAAAAACAGGAACCTAGAGTAACTATTCTTGTGAATTTTGTTGCTTTCTTCCTCTGTTCTACAAACAAGTAGCTAGTTATCGCAACTGTCCCACAAGGCTTAAGATAGTGATTGAATTCTTAGGGAAAATTATTCCGATACATTTTAATCTTCACTGCTGATTAAACAAACCTTGGAATAAGACCTCTAAGGAAATACTGAGGCTGATGTATATTTTATTTGCCGTTAAGCTTCATCTTTATGTATTTCTCTATGGCAATGTCTAGGAAATCTTCCACATGTAAACATACTAGAATAAAAATAATAACTATATAAACAACCAGTAAGGAAAACCACTTTGATACCACTAAGATATTCCAAGCTCTAGGCTAGAGCAATAACAACTTTTATTTATATTTATTTTATTTTCTATATATAAATGTTTAAGTTCAACCAGTTAGCAGAATAATACCAAGGCGTCGACAATATCTTAATAATACCAAGGCACCGACAATATCTTTATATATATTGACACTTGCTAGGGATGGGCGATAGATGGAACCACTACTCCCTTCAAATTGGAGAATTGTATTTTGGGAAAAGAAATTGAGAATATCAAAGGAATAGCTGGGATATTTTTATACCGTGTATTTTATTTGATGATCACCTATTTTCGTATTAATGAAAAATGACTCCCAAACTTTTTCTTCTATTAATATGAGGATTATTTGAAATGAAATTATTGGCAATAAACGCATGATGTTGGCTATGCAGAAGAAAGAGCAGTTCAAACATCAACAAGGAACCAGTCATTGACGATAACAAATTCTCTTAGAGCAGCAGTTCTCAATGTGTGTCCTCAGGCTCTCTTCAGGTGGTACATAGAAATGCTGCACAAATATGGAAAGGAAGCGGTACATGGAGTATACATCCCATTGTGGTTCGTCAAACCAAAACAAAATCAGATGATTCACGCAGAGACTAGTTTTCTCATACAGATTAACATTTTCCCAGTTACCAAAGTATGTGTAGAAGAAAAGGTAGACTGGTGTTTGTGAAGAATTGGAGAAACACTGTAACTTGTGTTGAGAAAAGGCTTAGACAGAGTAGAGTGTACTTGAAAGGCGTTGTTAGTGGACTGCATCTGTCTAGGAAGTTTTTCTAGGCGACGTTTCGAGCTGATGAAAATCTGCGCTAACATCTGTAAACGTCACCTCCCCACACACAAAAATCCTAGACAGCTGCAGTTCATCAAGAACGCCTTTCAAAATTGCAGTATTTTGCATACCTTTTTCGAAAAGAGTTCCTTTATATTCTAACTAAATTTGATAAATCTGTTGTAACAACTAAGAGAATACAACCATAGAGCGCGAGTGACAGCGTTTTTATGGGTAGTTGTTCATGATTAGAAACGTTGAACAAACATCTCGACCAGTTTTATCTAGAAATGAAGCCTGCCAGCCAGATTTAGTTAAGTTAGGAGTAAAGCTTCTTAGCCAGTTTTAGCTAGGGGTAAAACATCTGATAGCAAATAAATGTACATGTACCTACAGCGAGATAAAAGTTTAAAATTAAAAGGACATGGTTAAAATTTTTTTAAGAGAAAGACAAAAAGGTTTCATCCAAACGATTTTCACCATTCTTGATGAAAATATTTTGATTAAACGATTATCACATGTTTCTCTTTCTCTTATAGAGACTTAATATTTTTCTATTAAAAAACACTTTTAGGGCTTGGTTACGCTGACGTAGTTTGTAAGCTAACGGTAGCAGAGAATTTCATAGCTACAAAGTGAGTTTATCTATATGCGTAAAAATTCTGAAACAAGAACAACAACAGCAACAAAATCATGAAAATCAATTTGTCTAAAAGTTGACTAGCTACTGTCAAACACGTTGAAAGTCTTCTTTCCGGAAGAAGAAGTTTTTATAGTTCTCGAAAATCAAACTCTGTTTCATTTCTATATTTCAAACAGGAGAGAATCAACTACAACCGAGGGTTTGTTTGTTTGTTATGAAATTTGCACAAAGCTACAC
>NW_013665617.1:166833-260597 GCF_000517525.1 Limulus polyphemus
CACAAAGCTACACGAGGGCTATATGCGCTAGCCGTCCCTAATTTAGCAGTGTAAGACTTGAGGGAAGGCATTTAGTCATCACCACCCACCATCAACTCTTGGGCTACTTTTTCACCAACGAATAGTGGGATTTACCGTCACATTATAACGCCCCCACTGCCGAAAGAGTGAGCATGTTTGGTGAGACGGAGATTCAAACTCTCAGATTGCGGGTCAAGCGCCCTAACGAAAAAAAAAAAACTTCGAAGACTTGAATCAAAGAACCATAACAAGTGAAATCGTAACACCACAAATCCTACACACCGTGAGCTGCAACCCGAGAAAGAGTGGCATTGTGTTGCAATGTCGTCGGTTCATATCTCGAATAGCTGTGAAACTTCAACCTGAGAAAGAGTGACATTGTGTCGCAATATCGTTGGTTGATATCTCTAATAGCTGTACTCGCGACCCGCAGATTGCGAGTCGAGCACTCTACCCACCTGGCCATGCCAGGCTGTACAAGAAAGGGTAAAAATAATTAATGAAAATACTTTCTTTGTATCATCAGAGATTTGCTGTAGAAAAATCTAATTTTGGAACTAAGTAGGATGACATAGAAATCAGACGTTATTTGTGTAGTCATTCCTTATGGGTCCACTTTTTAAGTACTTTGAATCAGCTAACCATTAATTAGGCGATTTACAAAATAGTTGAAAGAAAGTACAACTTTCTTAAAATACTAAACTTAGTTTATAGGACTTTTCCTTTCCTGGTGTTAATCGTACCTTAAAGCCCCAAATACAAACGTTACAATAGACATACTTATAAAGATGTAAATAGATATATTTCTTGCAAGGAAAGTCCTTTACTCATATAACGTTCTTTGATATCCTTTTCCATGTATACTAATTTGCAAAAATGAGGTTCAATAAAAAATATCAGTTGGTTTTGGGTTTATTGTTTAAAGGTAAACTATCAAACAAAATAATCGTATAAAAACCCTAAAATAAACGAAGTTGACTTCACTCACACATGTAAAGAGTTCATTTCTAACTTTATATGAAAGATGTGTATATGCAAATACTCTGGCATGTCGCCTCATGTGGGAGTTGTGGGTTCACAAGTGATAAATTATGACCTACCATTCGATAGTGCAATGATACCACTGCTTGATGTCTTATGTCACAGCCTTTCCAAATAATAATATTTATAGAGAGAGAGAGAGAGATGGTTAAACGATGTAGAGCCAAATGGCACAACATTTGAAAGAAAGGAGCTTTAAAGATTCTACACGAAGCGGAGAAACTCACACGAAAGAGCGCATAGAACGGCAACGGGCTTTCAAGATATACTACAATGTCTTCATCTGTAAAGTGAAGACTATGAGCTCTTTGACACAGAAAGTCATTGCTATGACGCTAGATATATTTCCTGGTATCGTTAACAATGTAATAAACAAAGGTTTGAAGTTGATGAACTTCATAACCTTTCAGGTAGTCTCAAAATGGACAGAGTTTTTGATTAGAAAATTGGCCGCTGAAAATGGAATTACTTTAATTTCAACTACATACCTGTTAAGTCAATTGAGTTCTAATATATTTGTATATCTTTGACTTGATTAAATATGGTTTTCGAACCGAGTCAATGTACAATGAAGATGTGTGTTCTGAGAATGACCTCGCCATCCTTCGAAAAGCCTGTTACAATATATTAAAATAAAAGGCGTTGGGAAATAATCATGTACGTCAGATGGAGCCCATTCAATTGTGGATGAAATAGATGGAAGGGCAGCAAAAGGGCTTGGAATATTATTCTTGTGTGATGTTCAGAAATAGTGTGTATTAATATCTACAAATTGAGCATGTTCGATCGTGGATGAAGTAGTTTGCAGGGGAATAAAGAACATGGAACATTGTTCTTATGTGCAATGTTGGGAAATAGTCATGAACTTTAGCTTAAGCTAGCTTGAAGGTGCGTGAAGTAATTTGCAGGGCACAAAGAAGCGTGGAACATTCTTCTAATTTTCATGAAATAGGATTACTCTGTAATTATGCGAATTGATAATTTTTATTCCTTTCTACACTTTTGCCCCCGGTGGCACAGCGGTATGTCTGCGGACTTACATCGCTAGAAACCGGGTTTCGATACCCATGGTGGGCAGAGCATAGATAGCTTATTGTGTAGCTTTGTGCTTAACTACAAACAAACCTACAGTTTGAAAAAGTATTCATGTAGCAATAAAACGAACTTTTATTCAATAAAATAAAGTAATAACATAATTCGATAAGGTTAAGTGTCTTATACTTTTTGACATTATACTAAGTGTAATAAAACCGGTCTTTTATATTTATTGGTGGGGTGAGGTCACAATTCATAAATGTTTATAGCGAGAGTGTACAGACGAAGCTGAACTACATTTTTTTAGCAACCCTGTGAATCCACAAGTCCTGGTGCTGTAATAGGTGATGTATCAGTTACAGATGACCAACTTCACGGTTTAATAGAAAACTGACGTAGTATAATACTTCTAATTCTGATTCAACTAGGATTGTCTGAAAATATTCTAGAAAGTTTTCTTAATATTCTAGAATTTCAACGGATGTTCCTACTGAAGATTGCGCTGATGCTCTCGTATACGTGTTGTTTTCGCACAAGCAAATTAGTCGTGCTTTAGAGAGTTTCCATTAGGACAGACTTCCGTCCAGATGAACCACGAAAATATGATTCAGAATTATCGATTGTTTCCTCCTCGCTAACTAGGTGTCGCGTTCCCGTAACTCACTCATATGCCTTAGAATCCTACAATCGTGAATAAAGATAAGTTTTGGTTAATAATAACTTAAAACTACAGAATAAACAATCTTCTTCGATGAAATGTTATTGAACTGCTCTTTCAGAGAATATTGAAGTATCTACTTAATATACGTAAAACGTACTTTAAATGTCAATTTAGTGATTTATCTTGGCATTTTCCGAAGGATACATTTTTGCTACGTTCTAATTTATCTATCACCCATTTAGTAGTAGCTAAAATAATATACCTGGAATAATAAATCTTATCACAAGTATTAAATACTATACTTCGCCAGCTTGATGCTGAAGTATTAGTACTAGATACAAATAATATTTCAAAGATCTGTACGTGCCACAGTTCACTACAGCTGATGAATGCTTGCAGCGTACAAAAAAATAAAAAATAACCTTTCTCTCCATGGAATTGTGTGGCAAATAAGGTAGACTCAAAACGACGTTTTTACACACTCTTGGTTTGAAATACGTGCCAAAAATATTTGCAGAAAGACGTGATGTTTGCCAAATTTCATAAACTTGAGTAGGTCTAGATATATGATATAATTTTATCAAAGCTACTCGAAGTTTCTAATAAAAGTCTTTGAAAGAATCTTTAAAACAGAAGTCATCTGTTATTTCGATGGTTTCATATACGTTAAAATTTGCAAATCTGGCTTTTCAGGATCATTGTAAATTATAGCAAAATAACAAATTCTTTATCATTATTATTATTATTATGAAACCAGTTCTAGCTAATTCTCTGTTTGATAACTCTTTTAAATCGCGAGCGTTAAATTTGGAATAGCTTGGTTTCTCATAACAGGTTGGTAGGCTACTCATGTATGGCTTTCATTCTTTATGTGTTTTTTACTTTGTTGAAAATATTTAGTACTGAACGAAGTTCTCGGGCATTTTGAAATATTTAGTTCAATGTAAAAAGTAATTGACTGCAATATTACTTTTTTATGGATGAAATGAATTGCTGTTAACTCTGGTGATGGATGTGAGGTTATTAACAACTAATTCAATTAAACTCTTTAAATAAAAACAAATTTAAGTATATTTTACACGGCTATACATAAACAAAAACAGTGGCTTATATAAAACGTTCTTATAAGTCTATAGAATTAAACTGGAGGCACCTATGCCTCTGTTTGTTCCAAATAATTGTTTATTTTCGGGTATTCGCGCAAAGCTATTAAGTGCTGTTTGCGCTATCATTCTCAAATTTTGAACTGACAGACTAAAAGGAAGTCAGCAAGCCAAACAGCACCCACCACTAACCTTTGGGCTCATATTTCTGATCGAGTAGTAGGATTTTACCGTCATCATTATAAAGCACCCACGATATCAAAATGTGAAGCAAGATGTTTTTCTTTTTGGAAGTAACGGGACCCGTAAATTGGACCCGAAGCTCAATTGTTCGGCATGCTAAAAACTGGACTAAGCACGGCTCTGGTTCCAAAACGAACCAGAGAAACATCAAGTACTATAACTAAAAGCGCTTTTACTTAACATTTCTATGAGGGTATAACCAAACTTAAGGCAAGGAAACTCGAGGATCCTATTGTTTTGAAATTTCATAAAGAAGAAAACAAATTTCAAGCACGGAAACTAGAGTCATGTATGCCCCTAGCAGCTCAATAAATAATGAACTATGTATACCGAAGGAAGTCGGGGTTGATTTTGTAAGAAGGGTCATAGACAAGTCCTATTAAATATCCTACATATCCCATGGAAATAAAACAAAGATTTTAGTCAAGAACATGACAATCAGACGTTTTCGAAGAACTCCTTTGTACAAAGACTTATGAATATGTAACACGTATAAATCATTCAGAAACGCATTGGATCGGCGTCTCGAAGGCGTCTATATATGATGTAAGAAACCAAGTAACTGTAGTCTTCCTGTAAAGATGGCAAGACTAAGATTGAGATTATGTAACTTCACTACTATTTAAGTCATTAGAAAATACTCCATAATTTTTAGATGTTTTTAATACTTATAAGCTTAATAATCAAAATTTATGTTACCAGAAACAGTAACACAACACTTGATCTTGGTATATAAGAAAATCAACTCCAGTAGAACTGCCACAACAGAAACACTTCACTTGGCTGATCGTGATTTCTGCAGATTAGAAAACTTACTCCAGTAGAATTGAAATCCCCAAGTGGTTTATTCCGAAAGCTCTATTAATATTAACATGGGTAGTAGAAAAACGAGTGAAGTACTAGAAATTAGCAGCATTTCTTTTAGAAATCAAAGCTTACAGATACAAGTGTAAAATATGAGTGAAATGTAAAGGAAAAGATAAAGTAGCATATTTCAATTCTTTTTGTGGAGGAAATAACTTAGTATTATATTTTGTAGAGAAATAATTAAATTGTTATTTCTAGAATGTTCTTAGTCTGAGTGTTAATTTTATTGTCGTTATAACTGACAGTTTAAATGGGACCAATCTAAACTGGCCGTGTGTGACCTATGATGAACGTGTCAGTCTTCGTATTGGAAGGTCTAAAGTTCTAGTAGAGATGTACTGCTGATCACACTTTCAGCTGTGAGGGTGTTACAAACATTGCAATTCACCGTGCTATTCAATTAAAAGTAGCCATATAGGCGCGGGTGCTGCTGACTTGGTGACCTTATTCTGGTCATCAGCCGTAATCAGGGGTAGCTGTGCCTAAAGCTTGGTATCTCTGACTAGGCCGTTTAGCCAATGTGTCGTTAAAGATGTCGTTTAGGTTAAAAATATCAAACACTGACTATGCTTGTATATAACATTAAATGTTAAATACGTTTTTGATCTAGAAAGCACGGTTGCTTGTTATAGTATGATCAATCATTGCATTATACAATAGTTTTTACAAGGGGAAAAACATTTAATGCTCGATTTTAATACATTTAATACAGTTTATAACATTTAAACTTTAACGAATTTCTCATCATAATGAAGGACATTAAACTCATAAGGCAAGTCCTCGGGATAATTTTTGGATATGCAAATGAATGTAAGCTGTAAATTTACTGACTGAAACATATACTTTTGGATGTGTCTCGACCCAGCCACCATCTTGAATAATACGAAGTATATACACGGAAAAAAATCCTCAAGGTATCACTGCAAATTTCTTCCCAGTTACCTTTTGTTAACCAAAAACACAAAAAATGCTATGCATAATTCCCTTAGCATATCTATTCGTCATATTCAAACACTACATGTTTAGGTGATATAAAGTAAGAGTTCTGACTTTAATTTATAATAAAAATATAATAGAAACCACACTTGATAGTCCAAGCTTTGGTTACGGGTTTTTTTTTGTACGTATTGTATTGATATATCTACTATGTACATAACTTCTTCACGGGGTAGATCGTTGAAAAATCAAGTCTAAAACAATAACTTATATTCAATAAAGAATACATTATAGTAGTGTTCTTGTATACGATACTCTCTGGAAATATTGAGGTTTATTGGATGGCATAATTGATTTTATATTTGATGAAACAAGCTTGGTACTATTTGAGGACACGATGGTGTTTTCAAAATGCAATAAAAATGTTTATAGTAAATCGTCAATTTATGTGTTTGTTGGAATACGAAGGTCTTACATTTTTGAATCACATCTTGATTTTAGACGAATGAAAATATATTTTTTTGGTATATGAGTTGACGTTCAATAAAGCAACGATAAGACCTATAAATATTCGTTGAACCATATTGTTTATTAGTCATATCCTTAGAAGTTATAAATATTCTAGTTTTCCTAAAATTATTTCAATTGCAATTTATTGTGTAAATGTGTCCCGGCATATTTTATCTTAAGCCTTCAAACAGGAAATGTTGTAATATTTTCACACCTAATCAAATTGATGAAATTTTCACTTGAAATCCAAAATAAAGACTTTATGATTATAGCTTTTAGATTACATTTGTAGGACAGTTTCAAATATGAAGAAATTTTACTTTTCCCAGTAGTTTATTTGTTTTTAAAGTATTGGAAGGCAATACGGGAACATAATATTTCATAAACTCTTTTCAAATGTCAGATTTGAACTCAAGACTGTAATTATATACACATCAATAAAATCTTGTTAAAAGGGCGGACATGGATGTTTTACGACAAGGTTCAGTTCTCCTTGAATGAGCAACACCAGTGTTTGGTAATGCGTCTTTAATGAGTATGGGTTGTTATTTGACGAATGAGTATTTGACACATAGTTTAAAGTGTGCACGTGCAGGTTTTTTCGCTTCACTTGGTTGGATGGCTATTTTTAATGAATCTGTTATTAATATTAAGTATGGGAAAATTATCTGTATTCATAAGACATTTAAAAGAGAGAAAAATACAAAGAAAATAAACAATTTCTTTATTTCTCTTTAGTCAGGAAAACGCGTATTGTATATGATTTTGTGAAGTTTTAGTTTAAAATATGTTTACTATTACAGAGCCATACAAAATAAGAATTACTAAAATATCTTACAGATTTCTAAGAATGTTCAAAGTTCCGGTACACCTGTTTTCTACAAAGTATAATCGTGGTATAAAGGCATAATTTTAGAATAGAGCTATATTTATATATCTAAGAGTGAATATCTGACCTTATAATGAATGATTATTTGTATTTCTTATAATCTAAGTGAAGTGAACAATATTAATATTATATATTCCAAATCTGCCAATATAAGGAAACAAATATATATTTTGTTATCAACTAAAAAATAACATCTAATGAGTATTATATTTGATGGATAGTTCTGAGAAATTTGTGTTCTATGATGGTAAATTTGAATGAAATTTTCAAACTAGATACTACAGGTGATTATTTAGTTTTCAAATTACATTATTTTAGTACTTACTCTTGTAAGCAATATTTTGAATGTTATAATGTAGTTGTTTTCCAGAGAGAGCTGAAAATCCCGATGATGATGCAATATCTAGAAATTTCATGATGATGCAACAATCTAGAAATTTCATTGAATATCTAGGAATAAGGGTACATTATAAATACGAGAATCAGTGAAGTAATGAGCTAATGTGAAGCTACTGGGTAAGAATGATTCAATTCATTGTCAGTAAAGTTATTCAGTATTACAAGTGAGAGTTATCGCGTCTATTCAGTTAATCAATCGATTAGCAAGGAATTTTCTACGAGTAAGTTATTTGTAAGTTAAGCTATACCATTAGTCTCGGAATTTGTGTTTCAGTGTTGTTTGTGAAGGGAGACCTACTAAATACAAGTAAACGCAGCCTGTAAAAACGTTATAGAACTAATTAATTCATTATCCTTACATGGACTGGATTTGGAGTTACTTTTATAAAAAATAACAAACGAAACACTGAGTAATGGAATATGCCACAACACTTGTGTCAAAAGTGGATGTATTTTAGTAAAAGTATAATAGAACTTTGAGTAAATTTCAAATTTCAAAATGAAAATACGAGGTGAGATCGGAATTTTATTTGAGCTGATGAAACATTTAAAAAAGATCAAGAAGAAAGAGACGGAAAACTTAAAGAATAATGTGAATAAAGAGACAGAAAGTTACGAGATAGAAAACTAAAAGAAGATCAAGAAATAAAAACGGGAATTTAAGAAAGGATCTCAAAAATAATTAAGAACAAGTTTTAATTTGATCAAAGAGTAGATCCATGAAACTACTGGAACGTACAGAGAGGGATTACAAGAACAAGTTTGAAAAAATAGATCAAGAAATAAAAACGGGAATTAAAAAAAATTTCTAAAATAATTAAGAACGAATTTTAGTTTGATCAAAGACCAGATCCATGAAACTATTAGGGACATACAGAAAGGGATTACAAGAACAAGTTTGAATAAATGCAGAAACACATCTACAAAGTGCAGAAAGAATGTTGTAATGACAAAATTGAAGAAATACAAAACTAGATTATTAACGTCGAAAACTAAGTCAATTACAAAATAAAACATCTGGATCAAAATTGTTTTCAAAATTTGATCTGAGTCAGGGATATTAGTAAATGCAAGTTGACAAATCGAATAGAGGAAAGACAGCTTTTACTGCAGTAAATGCACTGTAGCAATTTGTGTTACCATTTGGATTATTTAAATTGTCTTTAAACTACCCTATAACATCGTATTAATCTACTTGTATATCATGAGAAGACCTTTGATAATGCTTGTGATGGGCTAAGGAAATTTTGGGATCGATTGAGGAAATAAAACCTTAAACTGAATCCCATGAAGTGTGAACTGTTCATTCAACAGGTGAGTTTCCTGATGACACATAGTCAATAGAGAGGGTATGTTTACAGACCAAACTAACATTGAATCTGTTCAGAATTGGTCAACACAAAAGAACTTGTGCGAGGTGAGAGGATTTCTTGGGCTATGTTCTTGTTATCGCCATTTTGTAAATTCATTTTCCGTAATAGATCTTCCTCTACACAAATTACTTCAAAATTCAATTAATTTCTTTTGGAATGATGATTGTGAACAAGCATTCAACAAACTGATGAAAGAATTAACCATTACTCCTGTATTAGCATACTCAACTCTTGAAGATCCACTCATTTTACAGATGCTAGTGATTAGGCAGCGTTTTCATAAGTAGAACGTGGAAAAAAACATGTGATTGCTTGCTATAGCAAAGCAATGAATGCTGCATAAAGGAGGTATTCTACCATTAGAAAAGACCTACTAAGTGCTATTTTAAGCTTTACATCATTTCCATCATCACTTGTACAGACAAAAACTTACACTCTGGACAGATCGTGCAGCACTGAAGTAGCTGGTAAGGTTTTGCAATCCAGAAGGTCAGATATTAAAATGGCTTTTTAAACTTCGGAACTGCACCTTTATCATGCATCACCCTGGATGGAACCATGAAAATGCTGATACATGTTTTAACGAAGAATATAAACAAAATGAAAAGAGAAAAGCACAGGAGAGTAAAGATGGCCAACCTAAAGTACAACAGAATATGATCTAATATGAAATGTCCATAAAAGAAAATGTTAGTACTTCGACATTATATACATTCCAAAACACCTCATAATTTCCACAACCTTCCAAAAACTGGACCCTTAGGTGTTAAAAAGATAGTGGAGAGAGTATGAGAACTCTTTTATTTTGTTAAGTGCCAGGGATCTCTAGAGATTTAGTGTAAGTTAAATGAACTATGCTGTGTGTGCAAAGTTATATGAAAGAAACAGCACAAGTAAGTACAGCATTATCATGTAGGAACACCAATTTAAAAGAGTTGTTGTCGATGTGGTTTTCTCTTCTGCTATAGAGTAACTGTGTTAATAAGTGCACCATGGTTGTGATGGACTATTTCATGAAATGCCCAGAAGAATGTGCTGTTCAATCAAGAAATACGAACTCTAGCAAGGTGTGTCTATGGAACTTCTCTCAGATCAGACATAAAACTTTGAATCAGCATTACTTGTGGAAATGTGCCAGATCCTTGGAATAAAAAAGACTAGGTAAACGACTTATTCCATTTTCTGATGTCCTGGTGGAAAGGTGCAGTACACTACTAAAACATTTGTTTGTTATGAATTTCTCGCAAAGCTACACGAGGGTTATCTGCACTAACCGTCCCTAATTTAGCAGTGAAGGACTAGAATGAAGGCAGCTAGTCGTCACCACCCACCACCAACTCTTGGGCTACTCTTTTACTAACGAACAGTGAGAGTGATCTTAACATTATAACACCTGTGTCTGAAAGGACGAGCATGTTAGGTGACGGGAATTCGAACTCACGACCCGCAGATTGCAAGTCGAGTGCCCTAACCACCTGGCCATGCCGGGCCCTTGTAAAACAATTGGTCGTTTATGTGGATGAAAATCAGAAAACGTAAAATCAAGATTTTCCATTGCTACTTACGAGTTACTGAACAGCAGCACATGAAGCTACAGAAATCACACCATCATCACTGATGTGTGGGAGATAATTTAAAGCGCCACATCCAGAAGATAGTCACTCAGCAGAGTCTTACATAGAATTTGCAGAGATATTATGGAGCACCAATGATGTCGTACATGACTTTGCCCAGAAATATTTAAATCAGCTAGCGATAGAGTGAAAATTCACTATGATATTAACGCTTATAAAATTGGATGCCATCGAGGTGATATGGTATGGTTGTGCAATCCCCGTCACATAAGAGGATGATCTCCATACTTAAGCTGTAATGGTCTAAAATGGACACGCCGCACAGGTTTCAACAACAAAAACACAATTTATTCACAATAACAACACTTAGAAATAAATTCAACACTAACCAAAACACAGTTAAACAAGTGCCTGGCCAGGACTTCACACAAGTATTAACAAACAATTTACCATAAATATCAATAAATCAATAATAATGGAACCAGGAGAAAGAATCAGAAAGAAAAAAACCTTATTAAAAAATACAGCAAATATAATATTGAATCAATACCTTTAAATATCAATAACAATATCGAGTGACAAATATCAATAACTAAACCCTTCAATAACTATCTCGAGACTCTCTCTCGCTAGTAGATCAGGCACCACGTGTGTTAGCATTTCCACCTATTCTGTCAATACTGACACAGACTGCTTCAAGCTTGCCACATCAAACCCACTAACTCCCATAGTAACACAGTTATTTTCAAATACTGCTTAACTTATATTCAGTGAACTTAAATTATTGCTGAATTAATCACTCGTTACCAAATTGAGAGACAAAAATAAACCGAAAGTCATAATTCAACCTTTATGACAAGGTCCCTGTTCGGGCGCTAATGTAACAGTCTTTCAATTGTTGTTTAAATATGGATGAAACACTGCAATACCATCAATATAAGCCTTGGAACATTCAATTGTTCCGGCTAAAGCATTATCCATAAGTCTTTGGAAGGTGGCAGGTGTATTTAAGGCCAAAAGGTATCACTTTACATTGATAAAGTCTTTTGTCCTTATAAAAGCAGTTTTATATCGGTCCTCAATCCTAACAGGTACTTATCAATATCCACTGGATAGGTCTAATGTACTGATACAGGTTGCTTCTGACAAAGTATTCAAAATATCACTTTTATGAGGCAGTGAATAGCGGCTGGATTTTGAGACTTTATTTAACTTCCTGTAGTCAACATAGAACCTAAAACCATTAGTGTTCTTCTTGACAATAACTACTGGAGAAGCCCAACAAAAATGTAGGGCTCAATTATCCCATCACGAAGCATTTCATCCACTTGATCATGTAGCACTTGTAATTTAGTGGGAGAATGACGATAAGGTTTACTAAACACTGGCTTTTCTGTCGTGGTTACAATAGTATGTTCAGACAAATCTGTGAGGCCAGATTTATTATTAAATATATAGGCATATTTCAACAGTTGCTTTAATTGTCCACAGTCTTTACTATTTAAATGTGAACATTGTACTTCTTGAATCAATATCTTTTCAGTCTCACAGTCATGCCTAACATTTGGCATAGTTAATTCAAGAACATTTTTGAAGAAGGTAAGGGTTGATTTATTTTGCTGAATGAAGTCTAATCCAATAAGAGAAGATAGCCAAATCTTTGACAACAACAAAACATTGGTCCACAATGCTATTGCCCTGATACCCTTACTTCAAGTTTTTAGTTTGATGTGTTGGATCATTTCTCTTGATTTGTTGCAATATATATTAATTTAGTACTGAATAATCCGACCAAGTATCTATACGAACTACTACTTTCACACCATTAACCTTTAGGGTTAAGTGTAGCAGATCCGTTTTAGTTGTTGTTAAGTAGTTAATGGAGGGTTTTACTTTCACGGGAATCAACCTTCCTTCTTTTATCCCTGCTCTCGTTTTCCGACCACTGTCCTTCGTTTCTTTGTTCCCTATTTACATATTTTCTTTTCTTGGAACAATGTATAGATAAGTACCCTATTTGATTACATCGCACAGGCTTATTACGGTGCTCAGTTTTAATCACTTCACTATTAAAAGTTTGTTTATTATTCCGTCGATGCTGTATTGTTTAGTAAATTTAAGCACATCAGCAATAGATATAACAAAGTGGCTTGTTTGTTTGTAATTAATCACAAAGCTACACAATGGGCTATCTGTGCTCTGCCCACCACGGGTATCAAAACCAGGATTCTAGCGTTGTAATTCCGCAGACCTACCGCTGTGCCACTGGGGGGCAACAAAGTGGTATCCTCGTAAAAAAACGTGCAATTGTAATATAATAAGCTTCATAATTTCTCTTTCTGTAGCTTTAGGGTTCCATAATTTATAAATTTTCAATTGACTCCCCTGTATTAAAGATTAAAGATTTCCTTAACCAATTCGATATTATCTAACACCGCTGGGTACAAATTAATCAATGCTTCTTTAAAATTTTCCCAGTGTTCGAAAGCCATCTCTGATTTGAAAGCTTTCCCTTAAACAAGAAGCCGCAGTTTCCACCCATTTATTCCCAGGTAGTTGATACATACAAAAATGTATTTCTAAACTTGTAAGAAACTCCAAGACATTAAAATCCGACTATACAGTCGAACTTCTCAACAGGCAGGGGTTGTGGGTTGACTGCGGTGACGTAAATCGATGAATTTTCCACAAGTCTTTAGGTAGAATCGACTCTCGATGTTTGTGGTTGAGGGGAGAGGAAGGGGACTTAGGTTCTCTCGCTAGTAGATTAGTTTTCATGCGTGTTAGCATTTCCACCTGTTCTGTCAATACTAACACAGACTGCTTCAAGCTTGCCACATCAGACTCACTAACTTCCACAGTAACACAATTATTTTCAAACACTAGTTAACTTACATTTAACTGAACTTAAATTATTGGTGAATTAATCACTCGGTACTAAATTGAAAAACAAACAAAAAAATCCAAAGTTACAAAGCAGATACCGGAAAGGACCACATGTTGTACTGAACAAAAATGTATGGTGTGGTTTACAGAATACAGAAGAACAGTCAATCAAAGCCATAGGTCATACGATCGTCTTTGTAAGTTTGTTGGTGAGTGAATGGGAAGCTGAATAACATGACTGAAAAACTAATCAGTGGGAAATCTGCTGAAGAGCATAGGGTTATTGTTGAGACCATTTTTAGAGTGATTTCGCTCGTCCTACATCCTAGAAAGACTCGTCAAGTAACAGGATATCAAGTGACAATGAGGGACAAGACACCATCCTATCTCTATAACATAACCCTTGGAAAAGAAAATCATAAAAAAAAAAATAGTGAATGGACAGTTTAATGTAATGTTTTATTTTTCGAGGAACTTCACAATCCAGGAAGAGAGCAGTGTTGTAAGCTATATTTTCAATGTTATAATTTAGTTGTTTGATAGAGGGAGCAGCTAATCATGATTATGATGCAATGAAAGCCAAAGATGATGTAATAATTGAGAAATTTTGTAGATTATCTGGAAATGAAGGTACATTACAAATACGAGAACCAGTGATACAATGGGTTAATGAGAAGATATTTAATAATGAGTGAGTTTTTCATTTCAGTAGCAAGAACGTTTTTCAGTATTAGAAGTGAGAGTTATCACGTCTACTCAGTTAATCGCTTGATTAGTACAGAAATTCTATAAGTTATTCGTAATTTGGGTGTGGATACTATTAGTCTTAAAATTTCTCTTGTGATGTTGTTTATGATCTAAAAAGTATCAGTCAACGCGGCCTGTAAAAACGTTAGAAAAGAAATAAGCTAATTCGTTATCATAACGTAGACTGGACTTGGCATTATTTTTATCGAATAATAAAAAAAGAACTCATCCAAAAATAAAGTACGTTACAACATTATTTAATGTTACGATGCAAATAATGTAATGTAAAACTGTATTTCATATTCGAGTTTATTATTTTGACACTAAGGTTTCTCTTGAACTTAATTATTGTTATAAAGTTATTGTAAACTCATAATGTATGTTTATTTATTAAAAACTTAAATGATAAAAAGATAAAAAAAAATCTTGACTGCTTGTTAACAGAAACAAGTATAACGATTTTAAGATAGCAAACACATGTTTTTTGGAACGTCTTGATTATCTGTTAACGTAAAACGCTACGACCATGAGGATTTTAACATGGCAAACACCTATAACACTTTAAGCTTTGTTTGAATTTTTGAACGATTTTAAAATGGTAAACACGTATATTAAAAATTTTCTTGAGTTTTCAGAAAGGCCTGGTAGTATTTTACTTCTAGAAAATTAATTCATATTTGTGGATTTCTGTTTTAGAATCCACTATTCATTTAACGTCAAGGGGAGGCTAATACTTTTCATAAACCTGATTGAAAGTATTTTCTTAAAAATTTGGTTTCATAGCTGATAATATCTTAGAAAGGTTCATTATTTTTATAATGCGATATCTTACGTTTTCTATAGAAATATTTGCAGGTTGAGACTCGAGTACATTCTCGTTATTTTACAGAGAATTACTGTACTCGACATACTATGGCATCGTTTATTGGACTTTGTAAAACAGTTTTTCCGTAAAAAAAATACCTAGAAAGTTATGACAACTCTGTATACTCACTTAATTCTATTGTAACTGTTATACTAGAAGATATCACAGTCTTAGTGTTACAGTGTTTAATTAACAAAGAAGAAAATTAAATAGTTTTCTTCTTTGTTAATTAAACACTATAACACTAAGGCTGTGATATCTTCTAGTATAACAGTTACAATAGAATTAAGTGAGTATATAGAGTTAGTTCAGGAAAGGTAACACGACACCTGATAAGGAATATATATTTTATTAGTGTATAGAAAATAACGTTCATAAAGTATTTATACAGGCCAAAGATATAGAAGCTCTAAACGACTCGTTGAGACAAAAACTTTATACATTTTCCCTCGTTGTAAAGATTAGTAGTTTTTATTCTATTATAAAATAATGGGTTACAACTAGTATTAATCCATCATCCATCCAGGTTTAATTATTTTTTCAGGAAAGTGTCTTCCGGTGAAAGAGAGGGTTGGATTATCAAAGACAAAATAAAATTTTGTATAAAATATTGTTCACTTTACTTAAAAGTTTCTCACACACTAATTTCAGTAAGTTTTCACCAACTGTGTCAGCCAGCAAGTTATTTCAAATACACTTTATGCTTCTTGTGCCCACAGCGACATTCGTCATTAAAGGTGCTTGTTCTTTGGCAGTGATCTATCTAGTTTTCATTTTACGATATGAATAAAACCGTTTGCTATACCTTATATAGGATATTCTAACGAGTTAGTAGAATATACAAATTTGATTCTATACAGAAATAATATCAGCGTTAATACTCTTTGGCGTGCATTATTTTCTGTCAAAAGAACTTACTATTACGTGAGAAAACATATATTTTTGATATTTTGTCTAGACACTACTTGGTTTTTAGTGATTAAGCTCAACCGATGTATTAACAGTTAGAATCTCACAATCAATACTATTCATGAACTTAATTAGCAACTATAGTTTCATCACTCTTTAAATAAGTTGTTAGTTTTTAGAAACATTCGTATGTTTTATTCATAAGGCATTATATATTATTGATACGTATTGTTTTAATAAAATTCTCAAAAATCTTATGTACGTCGAAAAAATAAATCATTAAATATGTATTTTTCACACAGCCATTTATAACAGTCAAGACAGCTAAAAATGGCCCGGCATGGCCAGATGGTTAGGGCGCTCGACTCGTAATCTGCGGGTCGCAGGTTCGAATCCCCATCCCAACAAACATGCTCGTCCTTTCAGCCGTGGGGGCGTCATAATGTGACGGTCAATCCAACTATTCGTTGGTAAAAGAGTAGCCCAATAGTTGGCGGTGGATGGTGATGATTAGCTGCCTTCCCTCTAGTGCTTACACTGCTAAATTAGGGACGACTAGCGCAGGTAGCCCTTGTGTAGCTTTGCGCGAAATTTAAAACAAACAGCTGAAAATAGTAAAATATCGTTAACGGCGAGGGTAACCAAATGATAAAACAATGCATGCTAATTATTATAAGTAAGAGCAGTACATTAAATTACGTGTATTAATTACTGGGTTGAATTTTTTCCGATCAATACAGACAGCTTGTTTTGATCGGAGTTCATTCGTATTAGGATATTTTTTGGGTTTTTCTCACATTACTATTTAGCACTGCCGTTCTTTCCCTCGTAACTGTGTATTACCTTCAAAAATTATATCTGTGAGTTCTTTTTAAGAACATTGTGCTATTATATTAGAAATAAAAATAAAAACGACGTTTTTGACACAATGAAAGATAAAATCTCTTAAAAAATTCAGCCTATTATTTTCAGTAACACAGTTACCATCATCAGTCCTGTCGATGAAGACCTTCCATGGTTGCTGCTTTCGCTTTATTAGTGCGGTGGAGGTCGATATTTTGCCTGCTGGGTTTGAAAAAGGGATTTCTCCTACTAGCTTGTCAGCTTCGTCGTTTAGCTTTATACCTGCATGGACTGGCACATACATCCAGATGATAGTCTTACATTGTAGCTTCTTTGCTTTCTCCCATCCATCTAGGAAGAAAAACTCTCTGAATTTTACTGCTTATGATTTCTCGCAAATATTATGTTGGTGGCACTGTCTATCTGCGGTTTATTGCTCTCAGCAATCCAGAGGAAAGCTTGCTTTATGGCTCCCAGTTCCATCTTTGTGCTACTTATGAGAAACGTGAATGTTCCACAAGCCTTATGTAGGATGTTGTTGCTCCACGAGACGATGAATAATACTAAACCAGCTCTCGCACTCTCTTTGGGGTTTGAATCTGTGGCTATGATGACAGGAAAATATCCACCATGGTTTTTAAATAGGTACTGACATCCTTGTGTGCTTCACACTCTGCTCAATATATACATTTTCCATCTAGGATGATTTTCACAGATCATAGTGGCACCAGTTCGTAGTGAGGAATTATCTCAGTGGTGATTTTTTAGTACCTGTCCACTCATGATTGTCTTTTAAAGTGCTTTTTAAGCAATACCCTGCTTGGTTGATGTCTATAGAGTCCTTGTGGAGCTGGAATGTTTCAACTGAAAGCGGAAATGACTCGATAATACAATGCATGATATTTACACTGCAAGGCTCTCGTGAAGAATTTTGTTGGTAAGCAATGTTCGTGCCCTGCGATGCTGCTGAGGCTTATAAGATGTACTAGTGTTTTAATGGGGGAGGAGAGTAGTCTTTGTACTTTCCATACATCTTTATTTGCATTTAGAAGTTCAGTATCGTTTTTTGTATCACTCATTACTACTCTCGAGGAAAGATATTTACATTATTATCAGTACTATGGTACAAGTATGCAAAAGTAATATATTATTGATGTTGAAGGAAATATAATTGAATTGGGCTATCTGCTGTGTCCACCGCGGGAAATCGAACCCCAGATTTTAGCGTTGTGAGTCCGTAAACTTACCGCTATTGCATCGGGGGACCTTTTCTGTGGAGGATTTGTTTAGAATTTTCACTCAAAGTTTCATAAAAAGCTGTACGCACATAGCCGTCCATAATTTTGAACTGAGAGACTAGATGAAATGTGACTAGTCAACAGCACTAACCGTCAATTTTTGAGCTACACAAACCACGAATCCTCTGACTTACTTACATTCCAGGCACGTAAACCATTACGAAGTGACTGGCCTAGGTAGGAGAGAGAGAACATAATAATTTAAAATGTCGTCGATGACTACAGTTTTACAAAGAAATCTTTTAACTTCTCTTTACAATAGAGAAACATGCGAAAAATATTAAACATTAAACACACTATACACATTAACGTAGTCTAATGGTTAGCGTACTTGACTGTGCATCTGTGGGTATAGTTAAAAAAGTGGTAAAAAAACCTAAATTCGAGAATTCTAACTCCCACAGAAGAACTGTTTATTTCTCTTGGTCTCAGTTACTCTCCAACACCTAAGTTTATTCCGATCATTGACATTATAGAGGAAGTTGTTCAAGATCACCCAAAACTATATGGTAACTGACCCAGGATCCTTACTCATACAGCTCTACGACAACACATATTTTTGTGTGTGTATTGACCAAAATACAGGAACTTCTTCCAGCATAATTGGTATCAATACGTGTTCTTTATAGTAGCTAAAGTTCATTTTTGTTTTACTCTGCAGTTTGTGAAGTTTTATGAAAAATCTTATGGCAGATACGATGTTGGGAAGTCCTTATATACTTATAGCTGTCACTAAGTCGCTTGTTTCTAGTTGCAGTTGATCAAGTACTTTCCCACGTCTTCTAATATCGTCACAAAGTTCCATCTCTCCCATGCAAAGTATAGAAATCTCGTACATCTTTCGACAATTTATTTTTCTCATAATAGTAATCTGGGTAGCAGCTGGTTAAGTCGTGGTTTATGTTTTTCTTAGCAAGAGTAAGATCTTTGTGAATTATGTTTTGTACGTCACTTGATAGGGATATTTGTAACTTATTAACAAAAACTTTCTAAGTGAGATTACCTGGACGACCAGTATACAGATTTGGCGATAATTTCGTGGTATATTGTTTAGATGACTACATCGTTGTTGCGTGCAATGACCTTCCTTTACCGATACTGTTCACTGGGTTATAGACAGTAGTCTTTGAAATTGGCGTGTCTTGAGCTTTGCATCTGTTTCATATTTCTTTATAGAAATATTCTTCTACAGGAAGGAGTATCAAATATCATCCAACCATAACTCACCAAGTTTAGCATCGTACTATGGAATGGTAGGGAATTTACCGTGATACAACCATATGTAGGTGCCAAACACGTTATTCTGACATTACGGTTCACATCTGCGGGTTTTAGCCACTGCACTATCATATGAAAATCATTTTTATAAAGTAAACGTAGCATTTTGTCTAATGTTTAGGTAGTTTTGTTCGTATATGTATTTTTTACTTACTTAAAGTAATTTCTGAAATAATACGTTGTTATACATGTTTAATAACCCCAGTGGCTCAGCGGTACGTCTGAATGCTTATAATGTTAAAAACGGATTTCGATAACCGTGTTGGGCACAGCACAGACATCCCACTGTGTAGCTTTGTGCTTAAAAATAAACAAACAAATACATATTTAACAGACTTACTTTTATTGAAGTCCAATTATTGAGGGTTACTATTGCTCGTTTTATATTTCTATAATTAAATTTCTTGTGTACTTTTATCTTAATAAATTTATTCCCTTTAGATGAAACTAAAAATACATATCACACTATATTTGCATGTTGAATGTTAGAGAATAACAATAATAAAGTTTACCCATATTTCTCAATGTTTTTCTTTTGACTATTGTAAGGTCTATCGAAAGGAACCTCAATCCCACGTTTTACACAGAAATTTGTTGAAAATTATTTCAAAGACCCCAAAAACTTTAATTTTTCTTATGTTAAATTGAAAGAAAACATTCTATATAAACCCGAAATGGTTGTAGGTAACCTCAACTATCTGTAGAATAACTATCCCGAATTCTTATGTTTTAACCACTTGGGATGAATAGTCTAATTTTGAATGCAATCTGTACGAGCATGAACAAAATCCTTTTATCTAAGGTATGGCAATATCTTGTATAATAATAGTCGTAAGCTAAAGATTATGGATGGAATTCTCTGGTCTTTTGTATATAAATATATCAGGCATTAATAATCAACAGTCGTTAACAACAAATTAATTCAGAAATGTTCGTATTGAATCTTCTTCATTATCTTTGTTTCATCTTTATTATTACATTTGTTAATGAGAAAGTGAACGATAATCAACTCCCTCAATATTTACATTATAATGAATGTGCCATTAAATTATATATTTAATATTCGACATGTCGTCGGTCTCACTACTTGCTCACTTTTTGTATTCATCATACTACCACATGTTATTAAAATTTTGAAAGCTGCGTTTTGTTGAAGTGCAACTGGATATCATTTATAGATTTACCGTCATTTAACGATATTATATTCTGACACTTACTGTTGGAGCTATTTAACCACATCAAATTCTGAAAATTATTGTAGGAGTAATATAATCAGATCAGATTCAGATTATTGTTATAAGCCTTATTTATTACCTCTTATGAGTCAATAATCACAAGAGTGTGTACATGGTACGATTTGTGAAAGTGTAAAATTATCGACATGATTTTAGTATTTAACTTTTATCTATCGATTTACAAAATATTAGAATATTAATTATTATGCATTTCATATATCTAGACTCAAATGTGGAGTAATGCAAATGAGTTATTTATTTAGAATATTCACATGACCTACATTATAGTCTTTTTTTTTTCAGCAACGTAGGTTCGCTCTCCATTTTGGAAATTATTCTAAAAGTTGTGAAGCTATAATATCCCACGTTATATATTTAAAAAATCCTGTATGAATCCTGTAATTCTTCACTTTTTCTGTAAAATTCGCTAGATTAGGTCAAGTGCACAAAGATTCACTATTGATATCATTTTAGAGGTATGCAATTAAATCGGCATCGCTTACATATATTTTAATATTTCCAAACACACATACGCGAGCATCGTATTTGATGTTCGACAAAAAGAGAAATTTTGTTGGGTATATTACCATACATAATTGAGATCTTTACATGGCAACAACTTTTTATTAAGACGTTCTCTTGTTACTAGAGAACACTGGTCTAGATGTATCAAGCGAACTATTTTGTCCGAGACTTTACCAGATATGTAACTTTTTGAAAATAAAGATTCTATTGAAATGACATGTAACAAATTTGGTGACAAAAGCGTAGGTAACTTATTATGTACCTTTGTGCTAAAACAGACAAAGGTACAAACAAACAGAATGTTATTATGAAACAATAGTTTTAATAACACATCTAAAGGTATAAAAATAAACATCATGTAGGTCTCATATTTGTAACAATTATTCTAGATGGCAGTTATTTTCATTTTATAACTTTTTTTATATCATACTGGAGGCTCAGCGATAAACTTTAGGTTTCATAACGCTAAAATTCAGATTGTGATTCCCGTGGTTGCCTTAGCACAGATAGCGCATTAGTAGTTAAGGCATTACCCCTGTGTCCAAAGGATGCCGCTTCACGCTGATTGGGGGAGGGGTAGAGACGATGACATCATAGACATCAAAGATGATGACGTCATAGTTGCATTAATTGTCACTAGATGGGGCATTGCTAGACCACCATGACAAGCTGACATGACATCAGAGATGATGACGTCCACGAAGTGGAACCAGAGGGAGTGGATATCTTAGGGAGGGGTGATATCATAGTTCGATAACAGAAGGCCTGTTAATTTAGGCAGATTGTGTTACTAATGTTTATGGTTGGACTGTCTTTATATAGGTGGATTGTGTTACTAATGATAGTGTTTGTATAGACTGAAGGTGTTGCTTGGTGGATTGTGTTACTATAAACGAATGGTCTTACAAAGGTGGATAGTGTTTAACAGGATTGCATACGGATTTCAACTAACTTTTAACTGTGTGCATTTTACAAAGGTGTTTCTATAATTCCGTAGGACTGTATGTAGGTTTCAACATGTCTCATTTCATTTTTCATTTACTTGTGTTTCTATAGGACGATAGTGTTACTAAGAAATATAACTTACTGCTGAAAAGTTTTTTACCACACCTAATGCTTTTATAAATATTGAACAAGACAACTGATCGTGTTTGTATGATTTAGGACACATTTAACATATAATGATTGTTGTTTTAGTTTCTATATTTATACATACTTTTTTACAATTAATGTCCTGAAAAGGACGCTTATTTAAATATCATGCACTTTCACTAGTTTCCCTTTATCCATATAACTCTGTTCTTCTCAAAGTTTGTCATTTCATTTAAATTTTTTTTAGGCAGACAATGTTCTCTCAGACACCTGCTGCTTCACTTTCACAAGTCAGCAAGACAACTATTATAACATACATATTATTCATTATTTGAATGAGGCAGTTATTGTAACCAATAATTTACTTTACATACGTTTATCATCCTGAAAAGAAGACTTATTTACCTACAACTAAATATAATAAACGAATGTCTTATTGTTTATCCATACATTTTCTATAGAACATTCACTTGAGGATTAAAATTTCTTCTTCAATAGACCTTGAGACTGTCTGACATCAAGACCGCTGTTTGTTAAAAGGTCGTCATATGATCACCCATGCAAGTGGGGTCGGCTATGTCATCATATGACTGATGCATTACAGCTGAAAGCAAGATTAGAAAGTTTGACCTTGTGTTCACCTAAACCAACTAATTTTTTCGTTTCTACAAACCAGAAATTATATTTTGTATCTTTTATTTAAACTGATTAGTTTTCCAAATGCACAAAAGGACCTTTAATTAGAAATCAAGTAATTAGTTTAAAGATTTTCGGTAACATGAATTATACAATTCAGTGTTCTTATATAAAACTCACATTTCGTCATAGCCCAGTATCCTATCATACATACTTAACAAAAGTCCAGGTACTATAAGCATCATACTTTATAATTTATTGGATTCGCTTCCATACATATTATGTTCATTCCAACTCAGTATCTAAGATTTTATATAGTTTATAAACGATAGTGAACAATTGGTCAAAAGTTCACCTTAATTATATCATGTTATAATTTACATAGACTCAGAAAATTCAATTAACAGATACCAAACAATGCTAAAGTAACAATTAAAATCAGTGTTGCTATATATCAGACAAATTGTCCTAAAAAGAACTCTTATTTTCATGTTTGGCTTTATGAGTCAGTAGAGTTTAAAGGATCTATGTAAATAACAATTGTTATTGTTACCTCTTTGTCTAGTAGAGCTTGTTTCTTACTAACTGCAAATGGTCTATTCGTTTGCATGATCTCTTTCAGCCTATTCCTGACATGAGTTACGTGTTTGATATTCAAGACCACTGACTAGCTCGATAAATTTTGATTTAAAAAATATACAGGGCAGGACGTCAAATTTACAAAAGCTTTTGATCTTTTTTTTGTTAGCTGAAACAATAATGTTTTCATTTGAATGTAGAAAGTTCTATCTGACTCACAGTTTTACTAAAAGAAGAGAGGGATCAATATGGCAGAAAATTTTTATTAAAACAAAAATTTAACAAGTCAATTATAATACATTGTCGCTATCTATGTATTTACATTATACTTAATATTGAAAGTAAATGGTTCAAATTCTACATAATCATATATTTTCTACATAATTTAACTAGAACTTTTGTATGTCATTGAATGTAAAAGTCAGTAAACATAGTTCTTTCACTTTACATAGTGATACAAAACATTAAATGTGTATTCACGATATTATATTTCTTATTATTTGACGGGACATTTCAATAATGTGCCCGACATATAGCAAATGATCAAAAGTTTAGATTGCGTCAGTCGACTTAGAATAATTTTTAAAAACGAAAGATCGATTAAATTCTACTTTTAATATCTACTTAGACTTGTAAAATATATGAGATTTCATTAAACAAAGGATTGTAACAAAGTTAGTTGTTTCTGGGTAGTGTTGATAATTTCAGTCACAAGTTCAGTCTAAAACAAACATTTTAATTTTTATTTCTAAATATCAAAACTTATGATTACATGTTATAATTGTTCACCAATGCTTCAGTGTAAAATCACAAACTTTGAACATGACAGTTGTCACACACATTTAAATATTTATTCACAAAACTAAGAAAAAATCTCAGACTTGAATATCACACATACTGAAACAATAGTTAACAAAACTTCAAGATACACTAATATACTATAAACATCTAGCTTATAAAATACTGTGTTACATTTCATACAACTTTTGTATATTATACTCATGTTACTATTTTAGTTAGAATTTATATTTTTCATTTGTGTAGACAAATATTGAATTTATTACGAAACATTTTAACATAGATTTTGAAACAATGTTATGATAACATGTCATGCATTATCTTTTGCACTTATTATGCGTTTGCCAGTTACAATCGGTGTTCAATCTCAAATGTAACATATTTTATACAAATACACTAGAAGCTTGAATAAAGTTCTAAGAGTAGATAATCATTTGTATGATTTTGTTGCAAAACATTTACGTAAAAATACGTCTTTAATAGACGTTCTTTTTATGTAGGTCAGATTTCAAAATCTTTATTGCGAGGGAATTATTAAAGTATTAAGAAGAAATATTGTGTCCAGAAATTTTCATTATGTTAAACCAATAATAGTTTTGCATTGAATTAAATCTAGATATTGTTGACACCTTGAGACAATGAGTTCATTGTCCTCCATTTACATAAACACTACTCTTAGTAACACTGTCTGTATGTGTGTTACCACGTGACGACCTTTGTGTTTCCCAATATTCAAAGTTTATCGAGCTTGATGTCGCCTCCCACACCTTTTGTATGTGTGTGATATTTCCTAGCAAACAGTGATCTTGATGTCAAACAGTCTCAAGGTCTATTGAAGAAGAAATTTTAATCTTCAAGTGAATGTTCTATAGAAAGTGTATGTTTAAGCAGTAAGACATTCATTTATTATATTTAGTTGTAGGAAAATAAGCGTCCTTTTCAGGATGATAAAAGTATGTAAAATAAATTATTGGTTATAATAATTGCCTCATTCAAATAATGGACAATTTGTATGTTATAATAGTTGTCTTGTTGATTTATGAAAGTGAAACAGCAGGTGTCTGAAAGAATATTATCTGCCTAAAAAAGTACATAAGTAAAATGACATATTTTGTCAAGAACATAGTTATATGGATAAAGAGAAACTAGTGAAAGTGCAAAATGTTTAAATAAGGGTCCTTTTCAGGATGATAGTTGTAAAAAGTATGCTTAAATATAGAAACTAAATAAACTATAATTCGTATATATTAAATGTGTACTAAATCATACAAAAGCAATCAGCTGTCTTGTTCAATAGTTATAAAAATATTAAATAGGATAAAATCCTTTGAGGAGTGCATTAAAAATTTTAGTAACATTATCATCCCATGGTCCACTTTGAGGACGTCATCGTTTCTTATGTCATGTCCACCTGTCATGGAGGCCTACCAACGCGCCTTCTGATTCTATTTCGTATAGAAACACAGTCCAGGCTTGGCAACACCATTCATTTATAATAGTAAACCCTCTGGTATGGAGCTATGATATCATCCTTTCCTAAGATAGCCCCGCCCTCTGATGAGTAGCACTCAAACTGCAGGATTCTTGTATATTTTGTAATAGTTGCGTAACACCCTGATAACTACTCCCATTATACAACTTTGCACTTAAAACCAAACAAACTGTATATATATATATATATATATATAACAATATATAAATATATTGTTTTAAATAACTTTTGTCTCTCGTCGCCTAGCCTACTAACTAGTTCTGGCATTTCGCCATTACAGTGATATTAACCTGTAGCAAACAAACAAAACAAAAGAAGATAGCCCATTTAACGATTTGCAAACATTGTCAATTACATTTAAGTTTGTTTGAAGTTACGCACAAAGCTACACAATGGGCTATCTGTGCTCTGCCCATCACGGGTATCGAAACCCGGTTTCTAGCGTTGTAAGTCCGCATATATACTACTGTGCCACTGGGGGCTACATTTAAGTAATATAATATGTCTGTATCTGTCATCTACCAGCTCATTGATTTGGACAGGGTAATTTTAACGAAATAATTAAATATTATGGCACTTATGGTATATATGATTAAAATAATACATTCATTTAATTAATCTAATGATCTCTTTAATTCTTATAATATGAACAGTTATATCATATTTTTGTAAATTACTTACAATTTTTCTATATCTTTCCTATAAAACTTTAATTGAAGTTTCAGAACCCATACTATTAGCCCTGTTCGCAAACTACTTAATAAATCTGTGGAAAATGCTGCTACCTATTTTAAGTGATTTAAATTGTATAGTACATTATTATTTTACGACAATGATATCCGAATACTTCAAGCAACAATTGGTGTTGGCCCTTTTTTTATGTAGACTTTTGTTATTTCCATCGAGGGATTACTCAAATACACAGTATCGAAACTGTTTAATCGATTTTAAGATTGCTTCTGAACTCAATCAATAACTAATACTGCAGACAAATATTACATCGAGGAGGTAGAACACGTACGAGGAAAATTATGTCGTTATTGCTTTTATAACTATTTTTATAAATTCGTATTATACATAAAATCTACGGATGACGTTGACCTATAGTTTGCAAAATAAAGTTAAAGAACAGCACTTTCCAAAATCATCTGGTTTGCTGGTACTTTTTATTGCAATTTGTAAACATAATAATAGAAAATAGAACGCTTAAATAAAGATAAGTAAAAAATTTCATATGCAACTTGTGTTGTGCGTAGGTTTTGAAATCCCCCCCCCCCCAGTGGCACAGCGGTATGTCTGCGGACTTACAACGCTAGAAACCGGGTTTCGATACCTGCGGTGGGCAGAGCACAGATAGCCTTTGTGTAGCTTTGTGCATAATTAATAACAAAACAAGCTTTTGAAATTTCATTTAGAATTAGTTTTGTAGTCTTCATGACTAAAGCTTATAAACAAACTACAAAACCATTTAAACATTAAAGTCAAATACGTGTATTGTTTCAAGTTTCCTTAAAAATAATCTGACATCTTATTAATTAAAACACTGGGCAAAGGAAACTTAATGTAATCAGTTATTTCTATTGATGATTTTGATTTGCAACCCGATGATTTCTGGTAGATTCACTTAGAAAATGTATACAATTATATTTATAAATGTTCTTAATAGTTCCTCTCTACTTGCAAGTAATAGAACATTTATGGGTTATTTAAAATCTGATTTATGACAATATATGTCGTATGAATTATCAGCGCAACGAAATTACAGTAATAGGTTTAAGGGAAACGGGTGTGAACAAAAATTGACACAGTTCATTTGAAGTAAAGTACTGTAATTTTTTTTTTTCAATTTTCTTAGGATACATTTTGAAAATTACTTTAGTAAATTATTTACTAATGGTTTAGTTTTGGGAAACATTTAACCAAAATGTCAAAACTGCATAAAATTATGAGAAAGTGAGGACCGCTACAAAGGTTTTTTTTAACATCTTTGATTTGTGCATTTGGTTTCAGTACAATACACATGTGAAAGTTAAAAATAAAAATGCTCAAATTTCAGAATGGTCACAATAGATAATCTTTGTAAGCTTCTGTTTCATATTAGAAAAAACAAAAAACCTTATAATGTCTTTTATTTCTTAATAATATATCCTAATATAATAAATACTGCTTTATAGTTTTTCGATATACGGAAATGGAAATGGAAGATTTCAAGTTCATTACACTGTTTAAACAATGAGTGTTGTTCCTATTAAGTTTGAATGGAAGTGGAATAGGACTAAGAAAAATTAACATACATTTGAAAAGTTTTCATTTGCGTTTAAAGCGTTTTGTAACTCAAATTTTGCAATAAAACAATTTAATTTTATTTTAGATATGACATCTGATTAAAAAAAAAATGTGCAACAAACAAACGTGGCAACAAAGTGGTAAATTAAGAAAATAAAAACAGCTAAAGCTCTCAGAAGAAAAACAGTCGCCGTTTCGGCTAGTTAACATTTCTCAGAAGACATTTTCTTAATGTATTTCATTGCCAGTAAACAAATCTCGCATATAATTATTCTGGTGTTTAAAATATTGTGTTTTTCACGAAATACACTGTTACATTGTTACCAGATGACAATGTTTTCACTAATTGCTTATGTAGGAAATCAAAAAAGTGCACAGAGATAGTGTATAATTACATCATATATTTGTTTTCTTAAGAGCTAAATTTCTCATGTTATTCTGCATTATTCTATCCAATAGACTGATTATTAACGTATCATTTGAGAGATTCACATTCTTGTGGAAATGTAAACTTCTCTAATGATAAATTAACAATAAATGCAATGAATAATATAATAAAGAACAATAAAAGAAATTAAACTCTTAGAAAACGAAGCTTGCCAGTATCCAATGGTATAAGTCCTGTAGGATGAAAGTCGTGAGGGAGTGCTGACCCATTATTTCACGTCTAGGGAGTTCACCTCTTCCATACTTCAAATATAGCTTACTTCCCTTGTTACTTTCTTATAGATTCAAATGTAAACCGATGGAATTGTAATCATGCCTCTAATATGAAACGCGTTATACGAAATGAAGCGTTTCTCATTAGTTGAAAGTTCTCTGACCTTTCACCCGGGGTATTATCAGGTTAAACTGGTATCCACAAAGACCGTTACATAGGTCTACATTATAAAAGGAGGAACGAAAGGATAAATTATGACGTGAGGTAATGCTGAATTTCTAAACGACGTGTAATGAAAACAATCTTTATTAATTCGATAGACACAAAACACAGAGCACGTGCTTTCTTTCTGGACGCTGGACGATTGTGTCTTACTGAACTCGTGAACTGTTATTTTAAATCGACCAATTCACTGTGTATTAATGTTTAACTCTAACGTTTTTTACTTAAGAGGAATGTCGGATTTACCCATAGTGACTAGTGTTACCCGTGTCCCTGCTCATTCTCATTTAACATAGGGGAGGCCGCAACGTCTAGATGTCATTTGCCCTACTAGTGAAGGTCACTGCTGTTGTCTACGTCCTTAACCAAATTGCACCTTTACACTAGTACTCCTGCGGGTGGAGCAGGTATTGTCTCTTGAGCAGAACAAAGTCAACTTAACGGTTATCTGGACCACATTTTATGCGAAACTGCACAAACTCAAATTAAATAAAGTTTTGCAAAATTTCTAAATATAAAGGTAGAAAATAAATGGCCTGCCTACATGCCATGCGCATACTGCTGCTTTGCAACAATAAATGATTTTTTTTAATTTGTAATAAATTAGTAAACATGGAGGTCATATTAGATAACCATTAGATAATTAGCTGCTCTATCGGAGGAGTTCTCCAGTGGCTCAGAGGTAAGTCTCTGCAGGTTTACAACGCTAGAATCCAGGTTTCGCTACCCGTGGTGAGCAGAACACAGTTAGCCCATTGTCTAACTTTGTGCTCAACAAGATGCAAAACAAAACTGTCCGAGGGGGTAATGGAGATCTTGACCACCCCTCACTACATCACTTTGTGTAACAAAATTATTTTTCGTCTCAGTTTAATATATGTAGGGCATATTTAAAACATTTGACGCTCTGTAAACGCTTATAATGGTTTAAAATCATAACATGGCTATTCGGGAAAACACATAATTAGGTGCATATTTTCAGGTGTCTTACATTGCATTGTAATATTCAAGATAAGTAACAAACGGCATTTAGGGTTCAATCTTTTTCAAACTGTGCTGCGAACTAGAAGAGGTGCAGAATGCACCGTTTCTAAAGAAATAATCGAGGTTGCTCGAACAAGTATCAGCATAAAGTTCAAACATGACGTTGATATTCACCCATATTTAGCAAAGTCTATGAGAGCGAAATATACAATATTCACACACGTGTTGGCATAAGAATCTAGATAATTTTTTATAGATCTGGGAGGATCAGGTTCTTCTTAGACCTCTTCCTTCCTCCTGAACTATTGCTAATCTTATGCCTGAGTATGGTAATTAGAATGCTGGTAATGGATTTCATTTGTACTTTCTAGTACTCTTTCATTTTCAGGGCCATGTCCATGAATTTTGTCAGATTGCTGGTATTAAATAGTTTGGGTATGGATGATTTGTTTTTTCTTAGCCCTATGCAGTTGTGTTCTATTGGGTTTGTATTATTGAGCTTATGAATAGATGTATTATGTAATATAGTGATGGTGTGAAGCGTTGTTTGGCAATTGTTATGAATAATGTGATACTGTCATCTCGGTTTTGTGGGTTATGGTATAGTCTGGTGAATTCAAAGAAAGTATTTTTGGCTGCATCTGGAATTAGGTTTACTGTTTGTTCATGACTTGTTTAGATTGTATGTTGTTCCTGTTGTTGTGTTATAATGCTTTGGGGTTGTGGTTGTGTTTGCCGGTAGTGGATATTTAAAAACTTGCTTGTTTGTTTTGAATTTCCTGCAAAGCTACTCGAGGGCTATCTGCGCTAGTCGTCCCTAATTTACCAGTTATAGACTAGAGGGAAGGCAGCTAGTTAACAATACCCACTGCCAACTCTTGGGCTACTCTTTTACCAACGAACAGTGAGAATGACCGTTACATTATAACACCCGCACGTCTGAAAGGGCGAACATGTTAGGTGACGGGAATTCGAACCCACGATCCGCAGATTGCGAGTCGAGTGCTCTAACCACCAGGCCATGTACAAAAAACAAACAAACTATATTTTAATTCAGAAATTATTTGAACATATTCTTTACTACTAATGAATTACCTCACAGCTGTCGAATAACTAGAAAATTTCCTGCTTCATTAAATGTTGGGAAGTCATGTGTGTTACATGAAAGAAATCTCATGTATGGTACCAATCAATGCATCAAATAGCCAGGAGGTAAAACCATTAACCTCAGACAGTGAAATCTCAGTGTCAAAACTTTTAGGTTTATCAATATATATACACACACACACACACACATATATATATATTTTTTTTTCATATAAAAAATCCAAACTACCTTACGTTCTTCAATAACAAGTGTAAAGTAACAGTTGAACCCAATTTATAATATATATTTTGACACAGCTAAGAGTTTGTCTTACAGTTTTATGCTTAACATCTAGCTAATGAGTGTTGAGATTAACAATAATATATTACGTATGCACTACGAATATTTATTATCAAACTTTTACACTTAAAGCTGTAAATAAAAAATTTAATATATAAGTGTAAACCTGTTTATTCCAGAAGAACTGATGCTATAAACTCAAATTAGGATTAACAAAAAGAATCTGAACATTTTCTATTTAAGCCTAAATGGTGGCTAATTCTTAAGGAATTAAAGATGTAAGTTAAACTTTTACATGTTAATGAAGATTGGTTTTTAAAACTCAGACTAGGACAAAAATACTTCTATGAGAAATTATAGGCTCCACTATGTTATCCCAATTTTAAAAAATAAATCTAGATTTTTTTTTTTGTAAATAAAGTCTCTAAATTTCTGTTAGTCGAATGTTTCATTATAGATGAATTACGATAGGCTTCAGATAATAATACGAGGAAAGACAAAATAAATTTAATGGAAGGCTAGTCAATGAAATTAATATACAGTTTTATAAATCGAGCTCAGATGTTTTGATTTATTTGTTCGTAAACTTCTTAATTTGTGGTTGAAATGCTCAAATGTATATATATATTTGATCTATAGTGGCTCAGCAGTAATTATTTGGGCTTATAACGATGAAAATTGAGCTTCTATACCCGTGGTGGCCATAGCACAGATAACCCATTGTGTAGCTTTGTTCTTAACAGCAAACAAACAAATATAAATTTTTCATTATGTGATAAAAGCAATGCATAAAATGTGATACAATTTCTTCAAACTTGTTTCTTCAGTTTAGTTAGCTTTGTAATATGTATAAAGAAAGTCAATTCCTAAGAATATAACAAAAGCAAAACGTATAAATTCGAAGGCATTTGTAATTTTTTCAATGATGCCAATTCAAAGATTATATTTCTATGGAGAAAATTTCCTATAAATCTTCTTTGTTAAGATAATAATGAACTGGAGAAATAAATAATGGGTCCTCTTGGATAAGCAACGATGATGAGCATAAAATTAATCAATACGTGCCACGTTTTGTTTCTTACTTGTGGGATAATGTAATAAAATAAAAGGTTGGGTTTTGTTGTTTTTAAGCATAAACCTACGCAATAGACTTTATGTACTCTACGCATAACGGGTATTCAAACTGAATTTTTAACGTCATAGGCTTGCAGACTTAGCGCTGAAGAACTGGGGAGCTGCATAATGAGGTACCTGTGATGTGCCTATCGTGGGTATCGAAACCTAAATTTTAGCATTACAAAGCTAAGACTTATTGCAGACTCAAAATAAAAGGAGAACACGATGTTAATAAAAACACAACAACGAAAATCTCATGAACAGTTGGATATAGACTTCCAAGTTAGTTTTTATTCTTATTTCGTAAAGAACAGAATATGATTAAACTCAGCAAAAACAAAACGTGAAAGATGGTATTATGGTTGTGTTAGCAAAACGCCGTTGAAGCAAGGTTTTGGGAACATTTAAAAAAAAAAACGTTACAGTTCAATGTTAATCAACGTTATTGTTAAATTTTTAATATCCTGCACCACACGGTGTTTACAAAGAACATAACCAGAAATATCCTAACATTAATGTGTGATACACTCCCAGAAATACTTGCTAATTATTAATCTTGAGAGTCCTTCACTGCAATTTCACAACCACTTGAAGAATGCTTGCGAAATGCATCCATCAACAGGAGCAAGAAGGGTAAGTTGTTATGACATTTTTAGCTTTCAGACGGTGGATGGATGACAATAGCAGCTATATATGACTAGATGTTTTACATTAATAGTTTTCTTTACTTTGGACATACTTAGAAAGTCATTTCATGGAACTTAGGCACAAAAAGTTGAGGTGAAATGGCCGAGAGTTTCGTTGAGGTTCTGTCATGATGTGTTAACGTCAATGTCTCTTCATTACTCAGAGTTCACATCGTTATTGATCTGCTGTTTTCGCCGTTAAGAATGAAAAAAATATGATGCATCAACACTATCAGTTCCCTTTACAAAATTAAAACCTCAATCAGATCCCCTCTAACTCTTCTTTCTTCAAGAGAAAACAGTTTCAAAGATCTCAACCTCTCCTCAGGTCAAAAACCCTCCTGAAGACTGAACACGATACTTCAAATATGGCCTAGCCAATGATCTATACAATGAAATTATAACTTCTTTGGATTTCACTGTTTCTGTAAATACTTCCTTAACACTATTTGCCTTACCACTAACAACAGCACATGCTTGGATGGTTTAAGAGACTGATCAACCATTACACCAAGATCCCTTTCTCTTACGACACTGTTAAGATTATTCCCATCCAAATTATACGTAGAATTCAAATCATATACCCTACGTGCATTATTTTGTATCTATTATAATTAAAACCTATCTGCCAGTTATTTGTCCAACTCACTAAATGGTCTAAATCATTTTGTAAAACAGAAGCATCCTCCTCAGAGCTAGTCACACCCAAAACCTTAATATTATCTTCGAATTTTAGTAATTTATTGACCATTCCTTCATCTATGTCACTGCTCTAATTCAAAAAGATCAAAGGTCCTACAAGTGAGTCTTATGTACCCCACTTGTGACAATAATCCAGTTTGACTGAACTCTTTTTATAACAAACCTCTTCTTTCTTCCATCCGATCACTCTTCTATCCATTTAGCTAACTTATCTCCACACCTATAGAGATAATGTTTTTACAAGCCTTTTACGTGTCACCTTGAAAATAGCTTTTTTGAAACTACAGATACACCAAATTCATATCCTTACCCTTATCTACATAAACAGTAACTTTTTCAAAAAACGTCAAAAGATTTGTAAGTCAAGATTTTCCCTTAGTGAAATCATGTTGACTATCCAATAAAATTATAAACTGTGTTAAACGACTTTGCAAAGCATCTTTCATAAGACTTTCCAAAACTTTTCCCACACCTGATGTAAGACTAATAGGCCTGTAATTACTGATACAAGTGTTATTACCTCCCTTGAAAAGAGGAGTGACGTTAGCTAACTTTCAATACTTTGGCATCTGCCTACTATTCAAGGACTTTCAAAAACTCTTGGGAAAATATTATCTGGCCCAGGAATCTTATAATTTTTAAACTTCTCAATTTTTGTAACAAGCTAAAAATTAATGCAATCATATTGTATGATCTTGTTACCATTTATGAACTGTTCAAGATGAGGAATACTGTTTAAACCTTCATTAATAAAAATTGAAGAAAAAGCAAAATTTAGAATGGCGCACACTATTGAGAGAAACATTAAATATTTCTTTACCTGTCTATCAACAGCTCAACACATCCACAAAGGAGATGCCGTTGAAATATTTTGAAATAATTGTCTTATGTTTATTTCATTTGTGCTTGGTTTAATAAATACTGTTGTTCTGCATTTATTTTGTTGATGGAATCAATTGTAGTTCAGAAAGTAAACCGACTTATACTCCATAATATTACATACGTCGAAACTTCTGTTTAGAGGACCATATTCTTGCTTTGCGAGAAGTCCGTGGACCGGAATATATCCCAGGTAATTAAAAGTTACCATGCTCTTTCGTCGTGGTAATATTGGAACATAATAGTTACCTTACCATTTCATTCTTGTAAGATTGATAACTGTGTGCTGTCATTCTATCTAAATAGATAGTGCTAAATATATATATATATATTCGGACTTCGATACCCGTGCTGGACAGAGCACAGATAGCTCATTGTGTAGCTTTGTGCTTAACTTCAGACCAATCAAACAAAATATGGTACTTAAAATTATAGTATCATTTATTATATAAAACCTGGCTTCTGAAATCTTTACTGCATCGTTATATTCTAGTAAGATTTATACTTAAAATATTCAATCGACTTTACCCTATTAAAATTCATTATTAAAAATATCTTAACCTTTCTTCCTTGTAACATCTAGGAGCTGTGGAACCATCATACAGTTTATCCTATTAAGACTGTTGTTTAACAGTGATTCTCACTGTTCACTCGTACAGACTTAAATTTATGGTCAGTGTGACGGACAGTGGATCTAAATGTCTAAGGTCTGAGACGTGATATGCCATTATAAATACTGTTGTTCTGCATTTATTTTGTTGATGGAATGAATTGTAGTTCAGAAAGTAAACCGACTTATACTCCATAATATACTCCATCCGTTTTGGTTGTGATGGCATTGGTACGTTATTAAACATAAAAACATTGCTATCTAACTTCAGTAAATATGCTATGCGTAGTGTAAGTCTTGGCCGTTTTACATATGTGGCGCATAACGTGACGTGCCCACTGTTTATCATATATTATGGTTGATACTAAAAGTTATCCATCTTAGTAAAATTGACAATTAAAAACTTATCCCACGCTCTAGGCTATTTAAGACTGACACTTAAAAAAATCACCATATATTTTTCTTGTAGTAAGAATGATATTTTAAGAGTTATTGTTATATTTCATCCTAGTAAGACTGGTTTATCTTTTGTAGAACTTGTGCTTGAAAATATAATGCATCATTATAAGTTTTGTCAACAACTAAAATTTTCTAACTTTAAGAATGTCTTTTAGGTACTGGGTTGAAATGACATATTTGAAATGAAAATTTAAGTTAAAAAGTTTATTTTCAAATGATATATTAAATGAGTTTTATTTTATTCATCTCACCACATCTTTTCTGGCGAAAAGTCAAACGTTTTAACATAAAACAACTTTAAAATGAATTGTAGATCAATTTAATTTGAATAAACAACAAAAAATATACGATAAGTTTAATTTGGGTATATTTTTTCATACACTCTATTTTTCAAAGACTTTACTCAAAAATAAGAATCAGTTAAGGGAGAAAATAGATGGGAAAAATTAATACTTCTAAGGAATATTTGCCTGCAATTACCAAACGTAAATCTAACCACGTTAGTCAATGGGCTGCTACCGTTCTAGGTATTTGTTATTCACGTTTAACTTCGCAGCTCAAATTTTCTTACTTTCACTTTTAAATTATATATAAAAAAAAAATTAATGTGTATAGAAAATATCTTGAAATTCCTTTGAAATATCAGCAGTTATGGAAAGCACACTATAATAAAAAGCCATGAATAATTATTAAAAGTATTAGAGGTATTTTCCCGTTCTTCTTTTATAGAAAAGTGACTGTAAGCAGCGCAAAAGTAATTGAACCAATTATTGTTTATTGTGACAACTACATTGACAAATTTTAGTTAATTAAGTCTAAACAAACGCTCTTTCTATAGTAGCTCAATCAATAAACACCTCACCACGTATGAATAGCTTCACCTAAAGAATGAAAAGAATCTCATTATAGCAGATTTTAAACTAAACTCTACCTATCTATCTGTCTATTTTCGTATACATAAAAAACTTACTGTATTCATAGTTAACTTCAGTCGAGATTTTATGCGGAGTATAAATCGAATAAAGATGCTAAACCTCCCATTAAACAATTTCTGTATTTTATTGAAATACCAAAGAGTACTTTATCTCGCTGTTTTTAAAAAAGAATTTCTTGAATTTAGGTCACTAAACGTTAACTAATTATGAAATATTTAGAACAGAAAATAAAGACAAATTCAGAGGTAATGTTTTATTTTTCAGTTTCGTTTACTCTTACAACTTTGTTTTCCATTTTGCTTAAGATTTAGTCACTTGGTATTAACTTTTTGAAAACAAAAATGTAAACTGTATTGCTTCTTTCGAGAATAGAAATACTTAACATACGAATAGATAGCTATCGCCATCTTACGGTAGGGTTAACCGTAAAGACTAGAAATTTGAATATGTAAAATATGCAACAGAAGATAAAAAATTACAGTGAAAATCAGATGGCCCTGTTTATAACTTTCTTTTGGAAAAAAGAACCTTCACGTTTATGAAAGCACAACATAAAAATTTCTCTTAACAATAGTCAGTTGGTCTTAGCCGACCAAATATTAGTAATTTCCTATTGAATGTATTATTGCAATATGACGTCATAATTCTTGCTGGACCTCAGTTAGGTATCTCTAACGCTATGTAGTAGGAGCAGAAATATCTATTTTATAGAAGAAATCTAAATTTGAATATGGAAAAAGAATATCCCAACGACTTCCATGGCCAACATGAATTTTAATAAGTGATATAGCAGATTTTGACATAGAAAATTGAGTTTCATCATCTTGATTCGGAATCAAAATTTTGAGTTACTGGTGAAAATCAATTTATGATCAATGTTCCACCAATAGTTACAGTGTTTAAGTTTAAGTTTTATTTTGTTTTATTTGTTACTTTTGTTTAAGTAGGTATTTTCAATCTCACTACTGGTTTTGGTTTTGAGGTTGATAAATAGATGACTCTCATTAAATGTAAAATAAAACAACCTGAAGGGTATAAAGCTTTTCTTTAAAACATAACAAAACAAAACAAAAAAACAACAACAACAACCTACAATGTTTCTTCAACACATATAGTCATCTTCATGTGTAAATATTAAAATAAAAAGAATAAACAACGATTTAAAGAGGACAAAACATTACCCCAAATCCACAAAAATTACACTTGTCGATAATGTTTGTGAAACATATTTACAGAAAATTGTTTACGAATATCGTTTATTGCAAAACAATTTATTATACCAGCATGTGTTTAAGAAATAACACCATATAACTCTACTTCAAGACCATAGGTTACGGTCCCTCGATGGGACAGCGGTAAGTCTACGGACTTGTAACGCTAAAATCCAGGATTCAATTCCCCGCAGTGGACACAGCAGATAGCCCAATGTGGCTTTGTTTTCAAATAATCAAACCAAAACCATAGCTCAAGACTACTTAATAATTAAAAAACAGTTGAATATTTATTAAAAAAATTCACGAGAAACAATTTACAGACGTAAAACTATAACCAGCAGTTTCGGTATAATATATGTATAGTGAGAGCGTTATCTAATATTAATTATCATCGAAACATAGTAGGTTTTTATGTGAAGTTCCAGGGAGAGCCAGGGATTTGGTTTGGTTTGTTTTGAATTTCACGCCAAGCTACACGAGGGCTATCTGCGCTAGCCGAACCTAATTTAGTAAGACTAGAGGAAAGGCGCCACCAACTCTTGGACTACTCTTTTACCAACGAATAGTGGGAGTGACTGTCACATCATAACGCCCCCATGGCTGAAAGGGCGAGCATGTTTGATGGGACGGGGATTCGAACCCGCGACCCTCAGATTGCGAGTCGAGCGTCCTAACCACCTGGAAAGAACTGTTCTTCTTTGCCCCGCACGTGTATACAAAACACGCGCAAACACAATAATTTATCTTCACTTAATGAGAAGCCTCCTACCTCTGAGGGCTTTTCACACCGAAAGTGACGTTTCGATACCCGCTGTGGACAGAGCATAGATAATACATTGTGTTTGTTGCTTTGTGATTAACAGCAAACAAAGAAGACTTAATGAGAAACTTAAACAATAGTTGGAATATATGAATTCAGAGGAGATGGTCTGACAAAATAAAATTATGGAAAATGAGAAAAAAGGTAAGTATGGAAATTAACGTAGGGAAACGGCAAAAACCAAAATAGGAGAAAAAGAAGAAAACAATGGCAAAAGCAAACAATTCAAGCCAGATTAAAAAATAGTGTTTGTTTATTTCAGTGATCGACACAAAGCTACACAATATTTATCTACGCATAGCTGTCCCTTATTTTGAAGAAATAGAAAAGAGGGAAGGAAGCATTCATTGTCATCACTTGGGCTCTTGAACGAATAATGGGATCGGCCAAAGCAAAGCACATTTTGGCGACGTATCACAAACAATGAATTTTTGGATTCACAATTTAAACATGCTAAGTACTAAGCTATGCTCAGTCTATGACAAAAGTATAGAGTGGGAAAACTAATTACAAAAACATAGAGTGGGTGGAAATAGCTTAAACATCAAACGTTCAGCGATAGCCGCATTTAGCCAGGTGTCAGTATTCGGGATCACAGGTTCGGTGGTTTGAATCCTGCTAATTCCACAAAAAAACTTTCTGGTTGCGACGCATACAAAAATGTCTGATATAATACCTGACGACGGCCGGAGAAATCACTCGTCGAAACGTTGTGAAAATAGAATACACCTAGTAAATACGAGAATAATAGTCCGAATAATTATACCATTAATAATACTAACTCCTCGTCTCAATCATTCCGCAAAACTAAGACAGGAAGATCTTGATGTCGAACAATCAAAGCTTTTGAGACTATAATGACATCATTATTGTCTGAGGATTCATAAAAAGATCAGAACCAAAGAGATTGAAATAATTTTGTGACGATACATTGACGAGACAGATAATTCGTGAGTAGAAGCATAACTGAGAGACGGCCGAAGAGAAGCAAAAATGGTCTTAGCGATGAAAGATGAGCTAATTTAATTGGATTTGACAGGAGGGAACATTGTCTTAGAAAGCTGAAGTCGTACTAATAGGACCGATCTGGGATTGAAAGTGATTACAGACTTACCTGAAGAAACATAAAAATTTAACACGCGGCTTCTCAACCTTGTCATAAAAAATTAACATAAAAACCAGAGAAGAAACTCAGCTTGTTCCTTGACTTAATACTGACTTTAACAATGCTAATAATTCTACCAGTAGTCATTGAAGTAATTCTGAAAATACGTTTCAAAATATGTTTGAAAGAAATATGCTATAATAAGGAGAAAGGTTAGCGTTAACAATACGCAAGAGGGCACTGCGCAGATGACCTTCTTGAGTGACAGGTAAATTGCAAGTCATCTTGAAGCTCTGAACAGAAATCTATGTAAGAAACAAATAGTTATAGTCTTCTTGAGAACAGAAAGGAACAAAATACAACCATCGGGAAGTAGACGTGCCCTATAAGTGTAACGAGAAACACCAGACTGACTTTCGAATATCAAAAGAGACTATTAAGTCGTATAGGTTCGTGAGAATCAAAGGTCCACGCATGCCTATGAACTTGAGTTATTGTAGACAGAAAAAAAAGCACTGGAAAGGATAATTATGGCATGATAATTGGCAAAGAAGATTAAAAAATTCATGTTAAAACAAGAACAACGTGAAACGAGTAATACGATAAATACATTGGAAATACTGGAAACGCAACAATACAAAAGGTACGCCTGATCTGTGGGAAAGTTTAAAAGGATTCTACCACACCTTCAAGATTGATTCATCACATATCAATAAAACAAGTGTAGTCAATAGGTGGCGTCTTTTTGAATATTTTTAAGAATTTTTATTTATGTGATGCTTCTTTAAGGTAATTACAGCATATCTTATGTGCTTTAGTATCATTGACCAAAAATGTATAATTAGGAGAGTATCTTTAGTTCAAAAGATGTGTATACAAATATTACTTAGCCATGTTAGTAATGTTTAGCACTGGGAAACCAATATTTTAAATATCTATTGTAACACAGTTAGTGTATTAAGTGCTCATTTCTAAACATTCGCGGTTTATGAAATTTAAGTCCTATAAAAAACTCTTTCTTTACTTAGACAAAGGTCATTTCATATTTTTGTAGAATCAATACCCGTTTGATATTTTACATGTATATGTAAATATAATGAATATTTTATGAACTGAAAATAAATTGAACATTTCTAAATATTTTAGATTTTCTTTCTAAAGCGGGCATTTGATAAATTATGTATGCTGCTACTGCATTTTTTATTAAGAAAAACATTCACACAGTGATCAGCTTTAATCATTGCTTGTTATTGCAATGTTTCAAGTCGTACTCTATTTAGAAAAGTTTCATACAACATAAAAGAAAAAGTCGTTTACCAACAACGAACTGATCAATACAAGTATGGCGCCTTTTGTAACTAATTAGATTTTTTTGTAATATTTTATCTAAAACATGAAGCAAGTAACGTAGTTGTCCTTAGATCAATGTAACTCGATCTTCATGTAATTGTCTTCTGGTAATATCTAAGTTGGGAGATGAAAATATTTTTTATGCTCAAATATGAAGGTGATTTTTACATCTTTGTGTGTAATGTGTTCTTTGGAGATCAATACTTTTTGTTTTGCTGCCCAGTAGTGCCAAGTAAGAAGGCGTATGCTGGTTTACTTTCTACAGTAGTGTGCGTTTTTGAAAATATATGACAGTGTTGCGACGGCTTTATTTGTACTATTTTTTTACGTCGAACCGATTTCACCTGAAATACATATTATATGAAACTAAGAGAGAGAGAGAGAGACTTTAAACAGTGTGAAAATATGCTACTATTTGCTCTTATCCATACAAGCAAAAATATATACTTAAGTTGTTTAAAAATTTTAAATAAAATAAATCGCTCGCGAGAATAGTTTAATATTATATAGCAACTTTAAGTTTTGTATATCTTGTTTCAACCTTTGATTAATTATAACTGACAAAACAAAAATCGAAACCACAATATATTAGTAAAAGCTTTTTCGTAAAGTCAAATTTGCAAAATAAACATGTGACAATAAGAACATAGCTATGGACTTCAAATTAAATACGGTCTCTTGAAGAATAATAATCAACTATTCGAAAGCGTTCGAGTTTTGGGTCATATTTTAAGTTTACGTAGGTAAGGTTTAGTCTACTACAACTGGCAGAATTCGAACTTAAATTAAACAGAGACTAAAGCAGAACAGAGATGACTGAATAATATTAAGCATGAACATAAAGATCGGTGTAAGAGAGCTGGCAAAATTCAATGTAAACATGTAGCAAAAAGCTGGTGTAACAAAACTGATGGAATTATGGTAAACACCTAAGTAGAGATCACTGTAATAACCAACAAATTCAAATCAAGCATGTAAATATAAATCGGTGCTACTCGAGGACTATTTGCGTTACCCCTTCCCTAATTTAGAAGTGATAGACTTGAGGGAAGACAGGTAGTAAACATTATCCACCGGTAACTCTTGAGCTACTCTAATCGAATGGAGAGGTTGGTCTTCACGTTATCGCTATAACGCTCCCAGGTCGTTCTTTAGGGCTGGCCCATTTATTCGTAGGGCGGCCCGGCATGGCCATGTAGTTAGGGCGCTCGACTCGCAATCTGAGGGTCACGGGTTCAAATCCCCGTCCCACCAAACATGTTCGCCCTTTCAGCCGTGAAAGCTTTATAATATGATGGCCAATCCCACTATTCGTTGGTAAAAGAGTAGCCCAAGAGTTGGCAGTGGGTGGTGATGACTAGCTATCTGCCCTCTTGTCTATCACTGATAAGTTAGGCACAGCTAGCGCAGGTAGCCCTCGAGTAATTTTGCACGAAATTCAAAACAAACAAACAAACTGTTTGTAGGATAGTTCCAATTTTCTAGTGTATGTAATGAATATTTATCTTTAGTTGTTATTATATTTAAAGCTCAATCTTAGATCTATTGTACGTTAATTAAAAAAATAGTAATTATATGTTATCAAAGTAAATATTATCAATCGATACATTTTATTTATACTAGTATTATAAGCTGTTTTCGACATTATTTACAATTTATATTATTATAAAACAGATATTTTCACCAACAAAAAATATAAAAGAACACACTTGTAAAGAGTAAAGCTTCTCATTTTAAATCTGGTCCGCATCTTTGTCGATAGATTTCATATTTGGTCGAGAGTCATCAAAATACGCCCAGAAATCATTGTGTTCCATTAAATTGTGTATTTGTTCGATGCCATTACATCTCTTTTAAACGTAATATCATATCACGGTTATTCAGTTTAAATTACGAAAAAGAAACGGTTCTTATCGCACCGCGCCAGAACTGCTACTTACAGTAAGTAAGCTGAAAGCTGTTAGAAGAAATAATGCTCCACTATATCTTAGAACACATCCCAATGGATCACCTATCTAATGCGTTATGTATTCATTACATTCATAAACTCTTCTCGCTTTCAAAAAGTAGTCACAACTGTCGAGATAATTATAAGTCTATAGAGGCGAACAAATACTTAAGCAACTTTTGATAAAAAAATAATTATCCGTTGTTATTACTATCGCTTCCACACACATATACATACATAATGTGTGAAAAGTTGTTTGCTGTCTTTCTGTTTTCTTATTCGAGTAATGTACGATGAGTTCGTACCAAATATAGTTTTGCATTAATATATTATTTTAGATATGGTGTGTCAACTGTTGGAACTCATGATGGAAGTGAGTTTGTGAAAAGCAACATCAGTTCTGGAATCAACTCGCCTACTTTACTGAGAGTTTGTATTCAAGTTGTTTAAAATAAAACAATATTTTTTGTTTCGTTTCGCAAGTGTAGAAATTAGATATTGTCATTAATGAAATATATTCGACGCCAAGAAAGGTCTGTGTGCGACATAGAATGCAATAAACGTATTTGTTTGTTATTAAGCACAAAGCTACACAATGTGCCATCGTTTCTGTGCCTACCACGAGTATTAAAAGCATAATTAGCCCTCAGACGTATAGATGAGCCAATGAGGGGGGCTACTTTACATGTACTAAAACAATTCATATATCAGAAAATGGAACGTAGGACGGCTTTCCAAATTTATATACTAGATGTACCCCTGGGGCTCCCGAAAGTGTTCTGTTTCAAGAGTAAATAAAAAAAAATTAAGAGTAATAAATATTTTTATTTCTTGCTGTTGAAGTTCATATATCATGCCGTGTTGTAGCCTACGAAGTGTATAATTCTTCTCGTGATTCATGGCATGCGAACGTTTTACTGATGTCACGACAATACAAACTGCAGGGTTAAGCATCTCTTATGTGATGTCATTTTAGTGTCTACTAACTGACTGACAAAACAGTGGTCAAAACAGGTGATTCATTTAGGCGGTCTTCGGCCCCCTTTCGTGAAAATAATCTACAATTTAATTGCATTAAAAACATTTTTTTTTAAATACGGAAGAATGTATAATAAAACAACACAATGAAATATCTGGGCTCTGCTCACTACGGGTATCGAAACCTGGTTTCTAGCGTTGTAAGTTCACAGACAAAGCACTGTGCCACTGGGAGGTATAATATATGGAAAATTAATTTGATTAACGTAGAATAGTAAAACTACTTATTTCATCAACCGCGTAAAAACGTTAGTTTCACAATTTTTTTCAAAAATATCAGCATATCTTTTTTCTAAATGTGTTTTTGATGAAAGGTAATAAAATACAGCAGAGTATCTAAAGAATTAAAAAAATAATTTTATTCAGTTTACTTTTTAATCAATTTTTTACATAATATGGATTGCAGATCAAAGGAATAAATTACTTTTACATTTTTTAATGAAATGTAATAAGTGTAGACTAAAAAGTGAAAGTAATTATTTGAATCATAGATATGCGTATTAAGCAATTCAAACAAACCAATAATGAAACCCAGATGGTGTTAACGTGTGAGAGCCATTTTCTATTTGATGTTACACTTAACGATTACAGATAATGATGTGTGTTCGAATTATATGCGATTCTCTCTGATTCTAGAAAATCATAAAAGTTTTAGCTTTTTTACTCTTTCTTCAAATTAATTATATTATACGATCGAAGTGTGGATTATCAACTGTTTCATAAACAGTTTCTACAAATAATCAATATTGTAACGAAACACCCCGTAGGTTAGAGTTGATAAGTACTTATCAAATCTTGTGGGGCTTATAAGGACTAGTGTTGCCTCAAGTGTGTTGTTTACATAATATAATATATTACAGTTTTAAAGAATTTAGGCATAAGAATGCAAGAATCGGTGAGATAGAAATAAAAGGGGGACAAAGAAGAGAAACAAATTATCTACTTCTGGTTTGTTATGTTTCTATGTAATTTCAATTGATGTGTTAAATGGAAATGAACAGTGTGTTTTTGATAAGCAGAATATTGTTATTAGAAATGTCTTGGAAACATTGAGGTATATTTCAATAAAATTAATTCCACATTACAAGTTTATGCCAAGACTATGCCAAATAAATAATTCATGTCCTCGACGTCTTTTTGCAGGATAACGTGGACAGAATGTACGTGATTATCAGTTATCGAAGTATTTATATATGTTCCAGCAAATATATGAAATGTAACATCCAATAAACGTGACTTTTTTTTCTTTCGATTAGGCGAAACATTATGCTTTTGTATAATGTAACCACTTAACCATACAAAAAAAAACAAATTTTTTTCTTTTGGTTTTGCTAAGAGGACACAATATGCTTTCGTTTAATATAACATGTAATACATCCAAGAAATTAAAATATTTTTATCTTTTTTTGTTTGGTTAGACAGCACAATAAGTTTTCCTTTAATATTAAATATTAGTCATTCAGAAACGCAAAGTTTTTGTCTCTAGTTTTATACAATACAATAAGCTTTCAATTAATATAAGATTAGCCACGCATGTGACAGTAGAGGTTATGTGCATGTGGCGAAAATGGAAGGAGTACTGAACTCAATGGGGTGAGCTGCTCGCTTCAGCCTCGCCATCCCCAAACAATCATATTCGTCCCTGAGCGGTTCTAGACGTTGATAGAGCCGTCAGCAGCAATATGAAAATTAAACAGAAGCTCACAGAAGAAGACTTTTCATCCTTGTTGATACCAATACTGATTGCTGCAAAGTACTTGTTCTTAGCAACATAGTGGTAGCATCTCTTTGACAGTCAGCTATAAGAATACATCCTGGCCAACTTATATATTCCAAATAATATTATGACAGATGAAAAGAAATGTAAGAGTCTGCAGAACCTTCCCGTGGATATTGGAACAAGTGTTATCATTACAGGTACATTAATACCGAGAACTCCCTCTGGCTGGACACTGACCGAAATGTGAATGGAAGGTATTTGGAGGAAGCAATGTAAAATATCAACTGTATTATCGCCTATAACGATATCTTCACAATGACAGCAGAGAAAGAGGGAGACTCTAATTCAGCTACAAAACTCATCTTTGTTACACCCTACATTCCTTCAGTTGAAATGGAAACTACTGTTTTTAGTGGTCAGTGAACTATAAGCCCATATTCATGCATATAGCCAAAAAGAGCCATTTCAAAAACCCACTCGGATTACAAAAAAAGAAGAGAATATGAATAAATGCTGGAGGGCAGTGATAAAAAATAAATAAATGTGGTTGCCACAATAAACTCAAATGGAAGACAGCAGAAATAGAGCAAGTCTGGAAAGAGAAGTCTAAGACCAGTAAAGCATACATTGAGGTCAAAAGGTGTAACAAAGGAGAAAGTGAGATCAAGCAGCAGAGAACAGAATTTAATAAATATACCCCAGAATTCTAGCACAAAGGAAAGAGAGATGGGCAAGCAGTATGAAACAATTTTTAACAATACGTTCTATCAAACTCCAGCACACGAAACCAGTTTTAGAAATTAGAAACAACTATTAAAAGAGTATCAAGTGACATGATCAGGGTAATAGGAGGTCAAGGGCCTGAGCAGTGATGAAGAAAATGTTAACGCCTTCTTGTGGAGATATATGAATCAGCTACAAGAAAAATGGGCAGGCCTTTGTGAGATGAATTGCGGTGAATTATTTTAGTAATAAAGAGGAATTTTCCACTAGTCAAAACATTCCCAACAGAAGTGAAATCAGAGCTGGTTGAAAAAATGAATTTGTGAATGCTGGAGTGGAAAATAGAGAAAAACATCAGCGACTAATCAATAGTAGTTTTACCCAAATCGTTCAAAGATAATCACACACTGAAGGGTTGTAGAATAATAACAATGCAAAATGTATAGGTAAAGCTCACGGAAAATATAGAAGCAAAAAGACTGGAGAGGAGAGATTGTCTACTTATCAAGGTTGGGGGAGCAAAGCTAAAGAGATCCTCAACCTCAAGTATTGAGGCAATCACATACTACTTCCAGCTATGTACCATTGGGCTGTTTGACCTCACGGATATTTCGTCAAAAAAGCTAAAAGCTCGGGGAGTCTCAGACATCCTTATATGATGGATGTTGGCTATGCTGGACACCAGACTATGTCACTTAAAATATGGAAAATAGAGTTCTTATATGTGATAATGCGACGGTAAATCTCACTATTCGTTGGTAAAATAGTAGCCCAAGAATTGGCGGTGGGTAGTGATGACTAGCTGCCTTCCCTCTAGTCCTTCACTACTTAATTAGAGACGGCTAACACAGATAGCCTTGTGTCGCATTGCGCGAAATTCAAACCAACCCAACCACTTTACTAATCGTAGTATATATATACACCACACTTCACTAAGGACACTCAACACAATAACATAAGAAAAGAAGAGGAATACGACTACACAGCAAAACAACTTATTAGACCCATCACAGTAACAGAAGTACAAGAAAACATAAAACTTTTGAAAAACAAAGCATCTAGACAAGACAAAATTAAAAACATATTACTCAAGAAAGACCCTTTGAGATAATTAGAACATCTCACATTTTTATACAACTTATCTCTTAAAAACAGGACACATACCAACCGCTTGGAAACAGGCCGATGTTCTTGTGTTCCAGAAGGAGCTAAAATCAGCGAATAACCCTGAAAATTACAGACCCATAAATCTAACAAGCGGCCTACGAAAATTACTTGAAAAAATCATAAGTAGTAGACTCATAAATTACCTTGAAACTAAATCAGTACTCCCGAAAATACAAAATGGGTTCCAAAAAGCAAGAGAAACAACAGATCATCTCATAAGATTAACGGAAGAAATAATACGCATACCGAATCCCGATGAAGAAGAAGGATGCCCACTTATCTTTTCTGTATTATTTCCAGTAATATATCTTTCTGTACCGTTAAAAATAACTAAGTACCATTCAGCATTTAAGGCAAGCTACACCCTATAGTTATTCTGCACGTTGTAACCTTTTTGACACTTTAACCACTATTTATTTAGGTTCTAGCCTATAAAAGAAAACAAGAAAGATGTTAGAACTTGTTCAAATGTGGAAAATGTACATTTGTTTATTTAATATGGTTATATTTCAGAAGTTCCTCATTACATTAGTACAACAAAGTCTTACTTTATGGCCCGGCATGCCCAGGTGGATAGGGCGCTCGACTCGCAGTCTGTGGGTCGCGGGTTCGAATCCCCGTCACACCAAACATGCTCGCCCTTTCAGCCGTGGGGGTGTTATAATGTGACGGTCAATCCCACTTTTCGTTGGTAAAAGAGCAGCCCAAGAGTTGGCGGTGGGTGGTGATGACTAGCTGTCTTCCCTCTAGTCTTACACTGCTAAATTTGGGACGGCTAGCGCAGATAGCCTTCGTGTAGCTTTGTGCGAAATTCAAAACAAACAAACAAACTTACTTTATAACTTTGTCTATCAAACTGACTACTTTTGTTTTAGTAATTCTGTTTAAATTTAATTTCACAATTATTCTGAATACTTATATTAAAAGTTTCAGTTCTTGAGGTTTGCCACTTCCAGATGTTTATAAGGGAAATGATAGTATTAACAAATTTGTAACTTTGCACCTTCTGTTGTAACCCTTCATCTAATCGATCACTATTAATGGATCGCCTGGTATTTATAACGAATTTTTTATTAAAATTAGTACATACCCAGTTCATCGTTATAAGAGATATTTAGGGAAGAACATCGTTCTCATCCCTTTAAGAGCATTTTTGGTTATGGTGCACTGTTCTCGAGGTAATGTCACTTTACTCTCATTTGAGTTTCCATTTTTGGTAGCTTTTCCAAATATCAGAAAGTTAATTTTTCAACAACAGAAACCAATAACGGTATATCCCGTCCCTAATTTGAAATTATTGTATATATTATTTTTGCCCAAAACAGTTGCGCAACTTTTAGTTTTAAATTAGTTGTAAAATAATTTTTTTTGTCACAACTTAGCTAAGTTCTTAAAAATACATTGACAACAGTCGCTACGGTTAATTTATACATTTAGGGATTTCTGAAAAAGTCAGCCTTTAATAAGAAACAAACATTTATAACCTTTTCATATATTTGATGCTTGACTGGTGTATATCGTTTTCTGAAAATAACAGTGCATTGATATTGTACCTCATTTTGTAACTGTTAGTTGAAGATCCAAAAATAGAAAAAAAAAGTAACTACCAGTTGTTTGAAGTTAAGCACAAAGCAACACAATGGGCTTTCTGTTCTCTGCCCACCCGGTTTCTAGCGTTGTAAGTTTGCTGACACGCCGTTGTGCCACTGGCGGGCAAGTAGCTACCAAAAATGTCGGCACCTGATAGATTCCTAGAAGATGGGGGTGGGGGTCAGGAGGTAAATTGTGAATATCTTAAGTTACAAGGAACAGTTCTTAAGTACTTGATATGAAATGACATATGACATTTCTGAAGTGTCATTTAAAAAAAATAATAATTAAAACACAAATTAACTTAACATTAAATTTAATGTGAATATATATATATGTATGAGATTATATGTATATATATATATATATTGGCTAAATGTATTTTATGTTGAGACCACAGGACTGTTCACGGTCATTGAGATTAAATAATCAAAAATAATTTAGTTCGCTTTTCTTACATGGCAGTTATAAATAGTATATTTCTGAACTACTCATTCAGGCCGAAAATACCAAGTATACCATTTCATTTTATATATAACGCTTCAAAGCTGGTATTCTGTTTTTTGAGTTTACTAGTGAGTTTATTCACTTCATCGATACTATATGAAACTTTGATCGCCATCCTTACTTTTCAGCGTTTCTGATAAACTTAATGGTCTAGGATCTCTCGTAGCTGAAGTTTGGTTTATTGGTTCTTAATTTCGCGCAAAGCTGCACGAGGGCTATCTGCTCTAGCCGTCCATTTAGCAGTAATAGACTAGAAGGAAGGTAGCTAGTTAACACCACCCACCGCCAAATCTTGAGCTACTCTTTTACAAACAAATAGTGGGATTGACCGTAACATTATAAAGTCCCCACGGCTGAAAGGGCGAGCATGTTTGGTGTGACGGGTATTCGAGCCCGCGACCCTCAGATTGCCCTAACCACCTGGCCATGCCGGGCCCTGAGGTTTGGAATCACTTTAGGTCTGTGGATTTCCAGGTATTTCTGGCGGAAAGTATTTTTTTTTGCTATTTAGGTTTTCTGGATTGCCCTCAGAAAATTTTACGCAGTTAACTTTTACAGGAAAATGTAAACGTACTTTTTCTTATGTCAGACTCTTATACTTTGGCAAATGACTTTCATTTATAATAGTTTACCTAGCTTTTTATTGATTTTTGCTATGTGTTAATTAAGATATGATGTCAAATAAATGCATTATAAATCCTTTAACACACACAGAAGATGCTAGATAACTTTAACAAAATCTTGGGTATGCGTTTAAAAAGTGACGAGAAAGAAAGCGAGAGGGGATGGTATGCAAAGACTAATTAAATCTTAAATCAAAAAGTAATGAGACTTTTATGAAAGTTGAGAATAATAGTTAGTCTTTATTATTTTCCTCAAATATAAGATATTTGGACATTTGTTTTTGAAATAATAGAAGAAATCTAATAAGACAATCAACTTTGACATCCATTACAGAATTTTGTTAATTAAAATACCTTCCTGAAAACAATTAACATTCCAAAATATTATAAATCCAATAATCAGTCGTGTTATATGTATTCAAGTTACATTACTGAAATATGCGTAATGATAGAACTTTAAACGAACGGTTTACACACACACACACACACACACACACACACACACACACATATATATATATAGTTGGACTACCGACCGTTCGATAATAAGCTTATGAAACAATATATCACTGTTCTTTCTGTGAAACGATGTTCGCTCAGCAAGTTTGTTAAGTGATGTATTGAAAAAAAAACAATGAATGTTTTCATAAGAATCATTCTCACAGTCGAGGTTACATCAAGCAGTGATTTCCGAATGCAACTTTGAGCAACGCGGTCACCTGTGAAGTGGAGGCTATAGTTACAAAAGATAAAAACAAACCAAAAGAAAAAAAAAACACATTGCGATGAGGTTGAAAATATCTCTTGGTATCATAAACAAAATAATATACAAGGATTTGTAGTTGACAAATCTCATAAACTTATAGTCATATCTCGAAATCATCGGTTGTTTTCACGAGAAAGATGGGATAAGAAAATAGAATCACAACGATTCCTTGCGATCATACACACTTCACAATTTCGCTGGTGCAGCTTTCAAAAAATGTTAGTGAAGGCGGGGTTAGATGGCTACATTACCATTGAATGTGGTTTTCACCAACTAGGGTGAATGTCTAGAAAACAGAAAGGTTAATAAATATAATTTCTAGTTTTAACAAAGATTGAATATAGATCTTATTTTAGATATTCAAAAAAATGCATTTCTTATGATCGGGGACCGTCTTACACATAAGGTATTATAAAACGACTCTTAAAGTTGGGGAAAAAATGACTCCCACTTAACTCATAACAATCGCAATTTAAAATAAGTACTGAATTTATCAACTGTTTATAAATCACTTAAATAATGATCTATATACTTCCTGCGGGAATCTATATACTTTCTGCAGGAATCGGGAAAGCGTGCGCTTGCATCATCTAGGATGGTGCCAAAGAACGTGGGTACTAAAATGGGGTAATACAACCCCCTCAATGTAAACAATCACAATTTCAGGAACTGGAACTGTGCTACTTTGTAGCATATTCAGCAGCCTATAGTTTCTCATGGTTTGAAATCAACAACGAGAGATTCCCTGAAATATCTACTTTGTAACTAGAAAACTTCAAAGTGCTTATCTTAGATAAAATTTGTTCGAAAACAAAACTCCCGTCTTTATCTTTAATCCAGATAAATAATATGTTGATAGTCTTGAAATCAAAATTATTAACAGTATATAAAGGATCGTCTCAAATCGTTCATATTTTACCATGTTATAACAAACTGTGATAGTCTGAATAAATATTGACCCTGGGGTGCTATTTACAAGGTAGTTATTAAACAACCACAGAGACTGGTCAAAGAATCACGATGAATGAAAACCGACCACTGAAATAAGAGTAAATGTGATCAGAAATTACATTGAAAACATGTTATGTTACATATATGGTGCTCGGCGTGTCTAACGTGTCCTAAGTAGAATGTGCTAAACTACTAATCCAAGCTGTTTCGGACCAGTTTTCTTGTTAGTTGACGTTTCGTAGATCATCGCTACTGCCGCATTACATGACTCACAAGTATCTAGATGGAATGCCTTTAATTCTGCAGCAGTATTGTTCGCATTCCTTCAACGTGTTTTACACTAAATAAATGTGGTGGTATGCATCATGTTTTATATAATGTTCAACACTGAAGCTCATGTGTAATCCTCACATTAATGACATATAACAATTCAGCATTTTAGTAACATCTTGAAAACATTCCTTGCTTATTTTAAACCCAAAGTTTATTCTTCTATAACATTCCATTCATCTTCCATGTTCTCACACAAACACACGCAATTATTTCATATATATACACTGTATTAATATATTGCTCATAAAAAAGGCTTGCCTCAAACGAACATTGCGTTTTGACAGTTTTGATAATTAAAATTCTGGAGACCAATAATAATAACTGTACTTTTTTGTAGTCACAAAATGGCAGTGGTTTAACGCATATACATTTTCACGCGGTTTGTAACCATTTTTATCTGACTCCAACTAAACTCCTAAAACCATATTTTTATTCGGTAAACCAAGTGTTAATAAGACTGAACAAAGCCATTCTATTTTAAGTTTCTGCTCTTTCTCTTGTCACACGTTATTTGCCCATAAGGTGTCCGATAATTATAGAATATATATATATACACACACACATAGATAAGAAAGAAAAAATGTATGGCGTTATCCCTAATATACATAATAATACAGTGAGATATAAGCCCGTGGATCTCAAATCAATCTTCTTCACTGCCCATTTCATGTTTCTAATTCTTTGTTTAAATGGGAGTCGACAACTGACCTATACTTTATATATTTCGCAAGCAATTATAAAAATCTACTATTCGACTGTTGACTATTAATTAAATCTGCCTCTAGGTTTCTGACTAATTAGTTAAACAGTAGAAATGAATGATAGTTTTGTCGTTATTTAAGTGACTAGTCATAGATTAATGTAACATTATGATCACAGTTGACATTTTAGCAGATTTTCTAATACTATGAAATATGTGTTTTCTTTATAGGTAACCATTCATCGCAGTTTCCTTTAAGGATATAATAGATAAGTCTGTTTTCAGAAAGTGAATATAATTTATTGCTTTAGATTTATCCTTTGAATTTGCGCAGTAAGTACAAAACTTTAACAGAAAACTTAATATGGATCTGTTCATGAAGAATAGTTTTTGTTATTTGAATTAAATAACTTGTATATATATATTCAAAAATGTTATTATATCATACACAATATATACCAAACTAATAATTAATATAAATTGAAACCCAATTCTTTCAAATTGTTAATATTTGAAAAACGTATTTTACCCACGAATAAACAGACTGATAAGTTAATTATTGTTTTAGCAAGCCAGGCACTACCTCCTGATTTCGCTGGCCCGATTCCCAACGTCACTACAGCCGTTAGCCGGGATGCAGTTCTAGAATGCTTTGTGGAAAATCTTGGAATGTATAAGGTAAGTTTAAAGAAATTTGCTTTCAGTAATGGCTTAAAATAACCTAAGAACGTAGAGAACACTAAACGTACTGCACCATACGGGTTCTCATACCACAGAGGGCTAATAAACTCGAAACAGACAGAGGATTTATGGTCTTGCAGATCAAGAAAGTAGAGACGCATTCCTTATAACCTAAGTTAGGTTATATCTTAAATATGTTACCTTTGTGCTCATTACTCACTTAAATAAATATTTAGCATTGATTTAAGGCTGTATTTTTATTAGGACTTAATATCTTAATGGGGTTATGTCTTTAACGAGTGCAGTAGACTGTTTAAATACACCGTGATTTCTTGATTTTCTACTAGCGGTGAAACTAACCGATAAATAACGTTGATACGTCAACAAAGCGCACTAGAATCATATTGAGTACGAAATGCTTTATCATAAGATTAATTTAGTGGAGACTCCATAAGACATGGAAAATGAACTTTCTATATGTTAAAGGGCGGCAAAGAACAGTGGGAGGAGTTACTTGTCATTTAAACCTTAAAAGAAACTCTATAAAGCACATGAAAATGGTCATCATTCAAGCACGGACTGCACCATGGAGTATTAAATCAATGGAATGACTAGCTTGAGTTGATTTTATACTGCATATATATGATGTGCATATAGCTTTATACAATTCAGAACGTTCGGTCACATGGAATATGAATTTATCGTTCTTGTACAACTTTCATCAGAATTTAGCTTACTTGTAAAAACTCATTTGTTCATGGGAATTTTTGTTCTATCATATATGTTATAAGAAATAAGTTGGGTATATTAAAAACAATAAAAATACTTATCTTGAGTAACAAATATAGGTCATCTAATTAACCCATACAAGTATAATTTAAAACTTGAATTTTCGTTATAACTTTTTAGATCAGTATTACTTTCATCGTATTTTAACTGAACAGCAGCTATTAACAGTGGTTTACCGGCCTTGAAAGTCTTCTACTGACAGTGGCTTACCGGCCTTGAAAGTCTTCTACTGACAGTGGTTTACCGGCCTTGAAAGTCTTCTACTAACAGTGGCTTACCGGCCTTGAAAGTCTTCTACTGACAGTGGCTTACCGGCCTTGAAAGTCTTCTACTAACAGTGGCTTACCGGTCTTGAAAGTCTTATATAAACAGTGGCTTACCGGCCTTGAAAGTCTTCTACAAACAGTGGCTTACCGGCCTTGAAAGTATTCTATTAACAGTGGCTTACCGGCCTTGAAAGTCTTCTATAAACAGTGGCTTACCGGCCTTGAAAGTCTTCTACTAACAGTGGCTTACCGGCCTTGAAAGTCTTCTACTAACAGTGGCTTACCGGCCTTGAAAGTCTTCTATAAACAGTGGCTTACCGGTCTTGAAAGTCTTCTACAAACAGTGGCTTACCGGTCTTGAAAGTCTTCTACAAACAGTGGCTGACCGGCCTTGAAAGTCTTCTATAAACAGTGGCTTACCGGCCTTGAAAGTCTTCTACAAACATTTGAGAATTCAAGCTGAATACCTTTAGCACATTTCGTCCCGCTGTAGCAGCGAGGTGCGTCCGAATCTCACTCCGTTAACATTTTCATTGATTATTACTGGCTTAGAGTTAAAGGCGAAAACCTATTTTTTCTAAAAAGTGGATAGTTTTTACAAGTTGTACTTCGTAGTGGCTCAGTGGTAAGCATAAGGGTTACAACGTTAAAATTCAGAATTCAATCTCTGCGACTGATACAGAACAAAGAGAGTCAAAATAATTAAAGGGAAGTGTCGAAGAGGACAAACGTTTATTCCTAATTAAACGGTCGTCCTTTCAAACCTTAATTTTAAGTACTTTATGCTAATAAAAAAAAAGTGTATTATTTTGATTAACTGCGTGTTTTTAAACTGGCTTACTCTTGAAGAAACAAACTTTATTGCTATGATAATTTTTCGGGGGTCCCTGTAAGAGTTATAAGGTAATATACAACAAAACAAATGTAGGAAAGATATCGCATATAAGTCAGAAAAATAATGATTTTTACAAATATACATGTTCAGCAATTAAGAAAAATGGCAGTGAGACTTACCGTGTAAGTAAATAGTCTATGTACTGTCTACAGTACAATGAAATGATAATGAAAAATTCAATGATATAATTATCTTTAACAATTAAACATTATATTGAAAACACTATTACGTGATAATAATAGGATGCTGTTTACGTTCGTTTATGATTATTACACTTTTCTTTTCTAAAAGCGAACTGGAAAATATTAACGTTTTTCTTCTTTATATCTACGAGTAGCCTCTATATTTATACCTTTAACTATTTTCGATAGACTTCTAAAAAATATCTTCACAACTTTCAACGTCCATTACAATTTGTTACCTTCTTTAAATGGAATATCTTGATTACGTATACACGTTACCATGATATACAGAATATAAAATGATTAGAGGATATCAACTACTGTAAGGTAATAATGCTAGTGGTATAAGAAAGATAATATGATACTTTCTTGTATTCATCCTTAACGTTTCCTTGCATCTCTGAATGAAATAGAATTAAACACAGTATTACTTCAACGTTGTGTACGCTGAGAGTCCTAACTGTCTGTTGCCTTTTGTATCCCATATATGTGTTCAACCTGCTTTTCCTTCTATAGAGAGAAAAATACAAATATTATGAACAAGGCCCAAGTGAGTGTGTTTGTTTGTAATTATGTACAAAGCTACACGATGAGCTATATGTGCTGTGCTCACTACGTGTATCGAAACCCGATTTTTAGCATTATAAGCCGGTGAGATAGCATTAAGTTTACGTAGTTAGAAAACAACAATCCGTTCGATTTCCTGCGGTGGACACAGCAGATAGCCGAATGTGGCTCTGCTCTAAAACAAAGAAAACATACTTATCGCTGAGTCACTGAGGAACGTCCAAGTGGGAGAAAGATTTAATAATATTATTTACTCAACACATGGCAATATTTTTTTTCTATTCACGTGACCTTCCTAGACTAATTAAAGAAGGTGTCGAGAGCTGGTTTGTTAGATAGGATAGGTGACGAAAACGTACATGTGCTTAAAAAAGTAGCTTGTTATATTACATGTAATTAGATTTTTAGGATGATTGGTTATTTCATCCATTGTGTTGCAGAGATGTATGAAGGCCATATTAATTAAATACTACACACATATATAATGGGATAATTATTCGTATGTAGCGTTTATTTACTAAATATTCTGTATTTACCGATTGAGATTTTACTTTCCAGATTGTTTACGGAAATAGCTAGAAACAACGGATTGTTCATTAATTATTTTGGATCAATACATGCAAAAACAGACAGAATGAAATTTATTCTATTTTTAAGCACGAACGGTATTCCTATCCTTGTCTGTTAGGGAAGGGTTTCGATCTACTTGTCTGACTGTTATTGAGAAAAAAAAATCTAAATTATAACTATATTCAATTTAATTATAACTATAGAACATTTTCATTTCGGATGAAAAACTTCACTGAAATTCGAGGTTTGGTGGGCAAAGAGGAATATAGTATATTTTGCAGCTTTTCGCCGTAAATAACAAAAACCTTTCGAATTTATCTTTTACTCCAACTTATTGCACATTTTGAAATTAATTTTTCTGGGTCAAACAAACTTTTTTTTAAAACACCACGAATTAATTTGACAAAGAAGTTAAAGCAAAAAATTCGAACTTCGATTTCCTGCCGCGGACAGAGCTCACATAGTTTGTGCTAAAACAATGAAAATAAAAACTTACTTCTACTTTGTCTATATTTCCTCTTCGTTTACCCATACACTTAAAAATTAAAATTTGTGTTTTTAACTTACTCGTGTGAGAAACATCATGTTTGGTTGGTGTATTAGATAAAATTAAAACTGACGTGTTTGTCTGCAAAGAGGCATCAGAAAATCAAAATGTGAATTTGCTAAGCCTTCTTATAAACAAATATTGAAAAAGATTGAAACTAAACAATGAGATTATTTACGCTGCTCCAGAGATTAGAATTGCCTGTTTAAAATAATTTTAATGTAATATAACTTTGGAAAGTTAGCATTGAAAAGCAGTACTTTAAATTGGCTTCTAAAATCAAGTAAATGTCACAAGTACTTATTGGAATAATGCTTGGAGATGATGACAAAACCTTGTCGAAACGTTGTACATTTGCTATTGTAAAACTTATATTAAAAGTTTTCTACATTACACATTCAAGCCGTCTCCAAGCATTATTAGTCTCAAAGTGGATTCCTCGTCATCGAATTTGAATACTTATTGGAATGTTAAGATGCCATGCCCTAATATTTATTAATGAATTATAAATGCAAAATGTATTCTAACTACATGTTTATCTTTTTTGATAAACTGAAAATAATAATAAAAACTTTCAATATGAAACTTTATTATATTTCTAAACCCGAAAGTGATTTGAACTCGTATTCTGGGCTGTTGGACAAGAGTTTCACTCTACTTCTCTAGCTTGTATTGAATAAAGGAATTCTAAATTATTATTTTATTTACTTTAATTATAACTACAAATAGCATCTCGCTTAGAAAATGAAAAGAGTGTTGAAAACAAGGTTTTTATCTCTGACGTTGGCAACTTTTTCGATAAAACAAAGAAATCGAACCACTCTAGAAAATTCTTAAATTAGGGTTTGTTCACAGGTTTCTATAATGTTATTTCTATCAAGTTATTTCTTTTATTTTGGTCATTATTCATTTAGGTAATTTTTCAAATATATAACAAATCTTTAATAGTTTGACTTACTTTGCTAGGTTTAGTATTAATTCAGTTCTTTCCGGAAAGTAAATCTCGGTTATTTTCTTATCATAGTAAAAGAGAAAAATAAGATTTTCCTTCAAATTAACCTTATGAGTTGTAAGACCCACTGATTCCCGTACCACACAAATTCGTGAACTTTTAAATGTACATAAAACTGTTTTCTCTTTACGTACCATAGTTTTGGTTTATGGAGCTTATAATTTTGATATTGGGTTTTTACTCAATATGTTAGTCGGTTCTCATTTTTGTTTAAAAAATGAAAATATTTTGGAAATAAGCTTAAAATTATATTATTTCTTTTTAGTTTGATATTTTTCCCATTCAGAGGGTATTATTGCTATGTCACATTTACATAAATATTGAAGTCCGTGAATTTTAATTTTTTGGATGACAATTACAAAAATACTCCTACCGGTTTGTATATAGAATGAATTTCTTTCGGTGATCCTTCTCAAAAATTGGATATAACACAAATGTCTTATACGCAAATTAAACAGGGTGTACTATTAATGCAAAATGTTCTATTAGATCTCTTCTAGTGTTATAATCACTATTAAGTTGAATAGGCCTGGCGGTTAGGGCGCTCGACTCGCAATCAGAGGGTCGCTGGTTCGAATCTCCGTCACACCAAAACATGCTCGCCCTTTCAGCTGTGGGGACGTTATAATGTGACGGTCAATCCCACTATTCGTTGGTAAAAGAGTAGCCCAAGGGTTGGCGGTGGGTGGTGATGACTAGCTGCCTTCCCTCTAGTCTATCACTACTAAATTAGGGACGCTAGCACAGATAGCCCTCGTGTAGCTTTGCGCGAAATTCGAAAACAAACAAACAATTAATTGAATATTATCATTTCCCCTATTAGACAGTTAGTAAACTATTTCCCACGCTTACAAACTTATCATAGATGGAATAAAAATGATTTTCATATTTATGACATTATTTTATGCATTCTAAAAGTTTCACACTTTATTTGTAAGATTTAGTAGAAGCTGCTTAAAAAAACTCGTGACACTGTTATGTGTCTATTCCAGCTAGAAAAGTAAGGCAACTGTTTAGTTCTATTCATCAAGTGAACAGTGGAAACGTAGTATTTTATATTGTAGAAACTAACAGACAAATTTCTATTTGTCTTCAACATCCCTCTTTCTTTTATAACACACAGTCATTCATCTCTATTTGATAAAAATTGTTAATAAAAAATATCAATCGTGGAAAGATAAAATTAGCTTTATTGATATAAGAATATGAATTAAATACGATGTTTGTTTTGTAATTAAACATGAAGCTACACAATGGGCTATGTGTGCTCTGCCTACCACGGGTATCGAAACCCAGTTTCTAGCGTTCTAATTCCGCGACATACCGCTGTGGCACTGGGATGCGAATCAAATAAGAGAAAATATTCAAGGATATTAGATAATAACTAAACAACACACAATGTTAAAATCGATACACAATTAAAAACATTTCTAAAATGTATACTCTACATTTTTGGATGTTTACCACGAGTATTTATTATTCTAACATTATATACAAATACCAGGAAAATTACATCTATTCAGGGGCATAGTTGTATATTTTTTACGTTATTTTATATGGAATAATAAATCAAAACATTTTTAATGTCACATACTTAGAACGAAGAATATAATTGTTGTTTCACTCATTGTAGTGTTGACGTCATGTGAACGTGTGAAACGTTGCATGTTTATAACACCTACTCTTTTTTTATTAGAAATAAATAAATAAACTTTATTGTAACATTCGACAGAGTATGTTCTAATATTTTAAAGTTTAATTATTTTTGTTGAACTTTTATCAAATTACTTGTAAAGCCCGAAAATGAATCACTTTTTTGTACGTTTTTTGTTGAAATTAAATACGTTCAGCTGGCAGAGATTTCAGAATTGTGATATTGTGACTATATTTTATAAAGAAGTGAAAACTATAGGTAAATGAGATTTGAGCTCTCGTTCTTGCACGCTTAGCGAATACCCAGATCAATTAAACGATAAAAATGATTAATTGAATTTGATTTGGATTAAAAATAATTCAATGTAAATGTGCAGCTGATGAAAATACATTAATAACGTAACATATAAAGTTATTCCCATATAACAATTATTAATTTAACGAATGTTCTAGTCCATATGATCTATTAAAATACAACATTATAACTTGACTGTGAAGTATAAGGGAGGTAACACAATTCTGGTTATATAATTACACATATAGGTGTAATTCAGCCTTGCAAAATTAATAAAAAAAAGTGATTTTTAAAGGCTCAAATTTATTCATTGAATAAAGGTTAATTTTTTAAAAGAACTCTTAAACTTTCCTTGGCGCATACTGAAGTGCAATAGATAGCCTCTTCAGTAAAGAAAACGAGAGATATTATCAAGTGTATACGAATACCCTAAACGCCAGTTTCGTACAGATTCATTATCTCGTTACATTTACCGTGTCAGAGTGGATCAAGGGATTCTGCGTTAAACGAGCTGCATCAATGTTTAATAAAAGGGAGTCTGAAGAGACGAAAGTAGATTTATAAAGAAGGAAGAAAAACGTTAATATTAAATTGGATGAGAGCGTTCAAAACTTTGTGTTGTGCAATAAGTTTGAAAGAAGTTTCTAATCCTGTTCTTTATTATTGATATTTATAAAATATTACTCTATGGAATCTGGGTTTTAATTTTTAAGACAAATATGTTAGAGCCTGTTATCAAATTTCGTTTTCATTGTTTAGTTTCTGGGCTCATGCTATCAGTCACTATGATACGTACTGCATGCTTAATTACATTTTATGAACAATAAATCTATCAAGTTTTTACATAATAATTGTTTTGATTTCCATTCCATGGACTATTAGATACTTACTTCTTGTATCATAATGGGGTTTGAAAACTGTAGGATATTTAACTTCCCTGTCTGACTAAGATTTTAAGTTTCTATTAATTTATTTTTCGAGAATAAAACATATTATAGAGGTTTTTCTTCTTTTTAATATGAACAAACTTGTTTCATTATTCAAACGTAACGTTCTTCTCATCAATACAGCAGTAAGCGGTATAATAAATTAAAAACTATTAAACAATCCTCTAGCTTTTGTTCTTTGTAATTATATTCTTTGTTTTAATCTTACCCATAATATATGTTCAACCTTAGACCTAATTATAATATCTCTCTTAACTTAAGCAGTGCATTTCAATTAATAAATATATATAATAAGTTATAGTTTGCTATTATTTGGCATTCTACTTTGATTATTTGATGCTTTTCTGTTACCTCTTTGAATATTTTAATACAGATATTACTGCATGAGTCTGTGATAAATAAGCGAAAAAACAACGAAGAATTATAGTAAAAACGATTCTTGCATTTACTTAGGAATTCAACTGAGCCCACCATAAGCATAAACAAGTCTTAGTTTTTGCTTTTCTTGTAATGATTTATTATCAATGTCTTGAGATAAGTATCCAAAAGTTCTAAGTAAAAGTATGACAATTAGAAATAAAAGACAGATTAGTAAAGACGTTTTTAGAGTAAAGTTCAGGTAAAAATATCAAAATTTGGTGTATCATTACCTAAACGGTCAATATTACAATTGAACTACGTGGAGGTGAATGAAAACCATAACTATACATGATTTTGTACAAGGTGACCATTTTTTTTTTCATGACTTTGGTGTTACATTATGGAAATAGCTAGATTAGTTCACTGAAACTTTCATTCAAAAATAAGAAAACTTACTCGATATATTTGAGAAGACGAAGTCGATCATTTAGTTTAATTAGTTTAACATTCTTTTATTTTTTACTCATTAACATCACGATTTATTATTAATAGGAGGTGTAACGTGATTAAGTCACCTGGTGTTTCGAGGCATTCAGGGCTTTTTTTTTGGAAAAATTGTTTTCTGCTTCACGGAAAGCAAAATAATAAAGATTCCTCTAGTTTTTCTATAAATCGTGCACCTTAAGAAAACTTGCTTATTAGAACTCTAGCGTTTATTTAAATTGTACTCTAGATAAAATAAATGCGTGAAAACTATCTTGATGCTTTAACAGCAGGTGGTTGTCATTTTTAACCCAGTTTATGCATTGAAAAAGCTAACACAAAATGGAGTATCAAAAACTATATAGTCAGCGGGGTATTCGGTATCTTAAATGTTAACGAACACATTTTGCGATGCATGAGCTAAACAGCTAAGTCAGAGATCCTTAAATTTTAATAGAACTACCTATGAGAGCGAGGACACCCAACCAGCGGCACCTGCTGCCTATGTGATTTATCTTATCTGAATATTGAGTTTGACTGTTAGATATAACGTTCCCATAAATGAAAGTACGAATCATGTTCAGAGTCATATCACATCCAAATGTTAGGATTTCCAATCCGCAGCCTGACACACTAACCACTACGCCACATCTGGCCCAACAACAAGGACCTAAGTCACGTTTCCATAAATGTTTATAATTTTCGAAAGTATAACAGCCTTTAAAAACGTTTCGTTTGTTGAAAATGGAGGCAGTATCATGAATTCTAATATTGCCTCAACTTATGCTGTGATACAACAGAGGAATGCGTTCAGCCACAGCGTAAACTAGATTCTGTTCGTTATTAAACATCTCTTGGTCATGGCCATTTAGCTCGTATATCGCATAAGGAGCCATTCAGGCCTGAAATACTTAATATCCCGCTGCTTCCATAGTTTTCGACACGCCAGTCTGTGGTTATGTATGATTATATTACATTATTTGTTATATATATATATTTGTTTATTAACAATTAGTTATCCTCTTTGTTTTTTATTCATATTTGTAATACAACAGTCATCGACTATCTTATGTATATGTACACATATGCAACACCCCAAACAATATATGTCTTCATTTATGTATCATGCCAAATACATATATAAATCAAACTCATTTACCCTTATATATGTATATAATGCCACTGGATGACTCATGTCAACTAAATGCCTGTTCCCACCATAATGTCTTGGTAACTATGATACCCAATACCGCAATACCATATTTGAGTCAATAGACTCGATTCTTTCTCTTTCCATATCACACAAAAAAATAATTGCAAGCAGAATTCAGCTGAACTGAGACTTTTTGCTAAAATTAATTCAACCAGGAATAATATCCATGGTATATAATACAAGATAAATCAATATACAGTGAAAGTGACAGAGGCTAAATACGTCGTTCAACAGCATACGTCTACTGTCTTAGTTGGCCAAAATCATCAGTAGCCAAATTATCATGATATTGTACTGCCATCTTTGCTCACTCGATACTACAGAAACATTTAAAACAGACACAAGCTAGTGGAACAAGGGCTTTCCCAATAAGAACTTTCCTAACCCGTATGATATTCTGTGCTAATGATGAGCATATTTTCTTCACTGTACACGTGGAAGGTATGTAACTATTTCACATGTTTGTGTAGACGCTTTATAAGTTCTGCACTTTCATGTACACATTATATGTCAGGTGGCTTTCCATATAACCATACTGCAACTGCTCATTATAAAATTTCACCCGAGTGTTTGGAAAGCAAGGATCTCAAAGTCCGTCCATAATATATATGTATAGGAAACTTTTGCAATCATTTATGACAACTTTTCATATTCTGAGTATTACATATATTGACATCCGCTATCCTAGCAATATCATTATCGAGTAGCTATCACAAAATCTCATCTAAACATGTCTAACAGTGAAACTGCTCAGTAGCTTAGAAACTAATGGTTTGAATGCGTTTTAGGTTCCACTAATCTTACAATGAACCAGTCATACTAACTGTATAATAATCAAGTAGTTATCACATGATGCAGTACATACATCCCATTGTGATGCACAGTTTGATAACTCAGATGAAATAGAGCATCAATTCGTTTCAGTCATCAAGTTTTCAAAAAGTAAGCATTCTATCTTCTGACCTAGCAGTTAATCCCAGCATATTGAACAGGAGGTCATTTTCATAATTTTGGTTGATCATTGCCTCCCCACTAATGCTTGCTTCTTCCAGCATCTTTCGTTTCATCTGCTGAGTCAAAATAATAAAAACCAGTAATATCCTTTGATTTCTGACTTAACACATGAGGTTGATCAGAGATATACAGCTTTAGTTTGTCAGTGTCTTCATTGTACTTATGCACACCACATAGCTACTGCTGCAAATAATGTGATGGACTGAGTTTTTTAACACAATAAAGACAAGTTAATCCACACTCAGTGTCCATGCTGAACGTTTCGTCCAACATCTATTTTATCATAACATTTCTTCTTGAATATGGCGCTCTTTCCTAGTCTCTGATTCACAAATTCATTGCATTAACTGGTGTAGACCGTAACTTGTTGACATATTCTCTCAGTCCCTGTGACATATAGGCATTATGAGAAGACCATATATCATGTCCATAAGTAGCTTTGTTTCTCAACCAAACATTAGCATGTTTAGTCAACAATTAGTGAACGTTTGCTTCGTTGCATTCTATGTCATCACGATGTACAGTCAGTTCTTTTGGAAATAAAAACCTTGCAAGTATCTGCTGAAATAACCTGATTACCCATTCTGCCAAAACATAAGACTGGGGTGCAAAATAAGCATCTTCACCGTAACTAACAGTGGACACAACTTAGCAAGTAACTTTTTGTTGAAGCTAGTTTCTTGACCTGTGTGGATTTCTCAAGGTGCTCTAAATAATGCTACCCATTGTCCAACACATTACTGACACGCTGTGCTAATGTATCAATCAATGGATAAGCGCTGGCTCATTTGGTGAAGTAATCAAGAACATCCAACAAATATAAATTATCTTCTCAGTATCCATGAGAGGACCAGCTATATCCAGGGTGAGTCTCTTTAATGGAACCAACAACTTTCTACTGAAATTTACCTTGTTTTTGACAACAGACACATTTCAAGGCTTGCATCATCGCTCAACGTCTTAACATGGATGTGGCCAGGAAAACCACTCGTGCATGTTAGCATGTCTAAGTAACACCCTGGTGACCCCAAATCCATGCATTTGCAAATTCTGAAGTATCTCCAGCCTGAGAGCTCTAGGAGCCATGAACTGCATCACAGGTTGAGAATCATGTCATGAGGATTTACAACAATGGTACTGCAAATCTCTTTCATTTACAACTGCTTGTACAAGTGGCACATATTTCTATGTTGCATTCCTGTGATTATCAATTTTATCTTTGCTTCTCAGCCAGTAACACATATACTAGATCCATTTCTTTCAGTTGCTCTTTCGAGAGGTCTTGAAGAATTATTCGTAATGTTCTTCCATTATTGGAACTGTCATGTACTTTATTATCTACCCAAATGTTGAACATTTTGCCGTGCAAGTAATGTAAGTTATGTTTAACAAATATTAACTACAAATAACTTTGCTTTATTGTTCAGTGTTTACATTCATACACCATTAGCGTACATCTTTTTGTTTGATTGTTTGTAGTTATGCACAAAGCTACAAATGGGCTATCTGTGCTCTGCCCACCACGGGTATCGAAACCCGATTTCTAGCGTTGCAAGTCTGCAGACATACCGCTGTGCTACTGGGGGGGGGGCTAGCGTACACTTAGCCTTACTAATAGCCTGATTCAAATATCTAAGGAAGAGGTCCAGACATTCCTTGGTTTTACCCTTGAACACTGTAGAAGAAATATGCTTTGCCTAACTGACACATTTTGCGGTGGTATCATTATATCTTCAGTGGAAGGGGCATAGAGTATTGTTAATGTAAACTCAGAGGTATAAGCTAATTGGTAGTTATAGAAGTCAAAGCCTGAAATTTCTCTTTCTGAGCTTGTGGCTGGATTGAGATGGCGAATATGGCCCTTCAGTAAAAACAGGGAGAACATAACCTTCAAATATTATCACTAAACATTTACACTGTTCATCTTGCTGGAAAAACTACTAGATACAAAATCACATAATTGGATAGAGACGCCTTCTATGGGAGAATTCAAAGGAGCAAAAGGGGAACAAGCTACGACAATGAATAACAAGGACCCAGGCAAGTTTCTACATTTCAAAAATACTCTTACTATAAGTCAAAGATGGTGCTAAAATTATTTAAATAAAAGTTTATACGCTAAAGTTTTACGATATTTGAGTATATTAACCTTAATTTTTTGTTTTTAAATTAAGAAAATCAGAAACTTTCATTCGGACTCGAAAGAGTTACCGTAGTTTAAATTCTTGTTTTGTTTCGTGTAATGTATTTGGACTGATGAAAATTGCTATCTTTACGTATTTTATCTTTGTTGCTTAATCCTCGGCGCATCATAAGCCAAACGATTTAACTTTTAAATGATTTACTAAACAAAACATTGGATAATATAGACTGAGAAGCTGGTGGGGAAAATACACATTTAAATGTAAATGAAAAACTATACAATTTAAGAAATATGGAGATACAAACATCGATAGTGGCGAAATGCTTAAGTCTTAAATAGATTTAGGTGTTTTCAGAAGCTGCAGAACATTACGTGAGTAAAAATGCTAATTATATAACGAAAAGAAAATATCATACCGTGTACAAAATATATATGATATAACACTCTTTCTCGTGTCTACTAAACGAACGAACCATATAAGGCAGACACTTTGATGTGTGGTTTTATTTTTTTTAACAGGGATCACAGCTTAGAATAAGTGTACAAAAACTGAAAGGCGCTTCTCTTTAGAATGTAACTTCACTATGTTAGTGGTTGATTCATAATTTTATCCAGGATTACAAGTTCATAAGAAGCCCATCTTTCAATGCTTTTATGGCAGGATTTCTGTCTCGTGCAGCTTTCCAAAGTTTCACGTTAAGAAAAATTATGACGTACTTCAGACAATATTAGTAAGCACGCCACTTATGTTGCTGGTTAATCGAGCTTTTCAATAATAAAGTTCAGTAAGAGCGTCTTAATTGTAATATAAACTACTCTTTTTAATTTAAAAAAAATATACAATTTCGAAGAAAGATCAACGAGTTTTGTTATTCTAGCCAGTCTTACAGTTATTGTTGCTGCCGTACTTTACATGCGGTCTTATTGCTAAGTCGGATGTTTATAAAATACAAAAAAATTAAATTTTGTTATATGTTTGAACATAAAATGCACATTTCCAGGACATATCACTTTGTGCTTATCTTCTCTAAACACAATACTGGTTTATATTTAATTTCGTTGTTTAATAAGTGGTTAACAAATTTTGAGTTTGCAGAGATTTATTTTAAAACATTGGCATTTCTTATTTTCGGTGATCTTATAATTCGCTAACATATAAATGATCTTATTTATTTTACTTAATTGAATTACCTCACAAAACAGAGATATAAACTTTCCTATATATCATAACTTACTAAAAGTTTCCTTCGATAAAATATAACGTAGTTACTGTCATGTGTCAAACGCATATCTGTTGAATGTGGCCTAGTGGTCAGCGTACTTGGTGACTGGAAATTTGCGGATTCACGGTTCGTGTCCCGTTGTCGCAAAACTAAACTCCACGTTTGAGACTGTGGGTACGCTATAAGAATGACGGTGAAATTCCACATTTCGGTCAGACCAGAAGTTGATGGTGTATGCTGTTATATAGCTTCCTTCTCTCAGTTTCAAATTAAGTATAGTTATGCACAGAGATCATTTGTATAACTTTGTGAGAAAATTCTAAAGAAATAATCAAGACATTTGTTAACATTTGTGTGTCACCTAAATCGTGGGGAAAAGTTTACATATGTAACCATTTTAAGATATTTCCAATAGTATAGTACATGTATTTTATTTATTATTATAGGATATTGTAAGATTTAAGGTTTCGTCCAGCATATTACAAAGTGGAAAAAATATTTCAACACGAATCATAGAAACATTATTCTGTTTCAACTCACCAGGTGGCCTGGATAAAGATGAACACCCAGACTCTGTTGACGATAGATATGAATGTTATTACACGGGATCCTAGGATAAAAGTCAGTAACAACAATATCCGGCAGTGGTTTCTACACATCAAGAAAGTCAAGGAAGAGGATCGAGGCTACTACATGTGTCAAATTAACACTGAACCAATGATTAGCATCACTGGGTATCTAGACGTCATGGGTTAGTTTCTTTCTACCTGTAACTCTATAATCTATTGGTTTTTGTTTTATCATTATTAGCATACAAGGAACAAATCATAGTTCCACATAGAATATCTCCTTTGCTGAATTTTCTTTTCAGTTCTTCGAAATCAAGTCGTCGGTGACTATGTTATTAACTTAAGTTACCTAAATTGCGAGTAAAAGTCCATTGTTTAATTTCGGCTTCCTTTGAAGATTAGAGTTCTCTTTTAAATGATCTCCTAGTCTTCTGACAGTCTATCCGATGTAAGCGCCCCCATACACTAGGCAGCAAAATTTATAAATGACAAGTGACTATAGAGAAAATTGGATTCGATTTTTATACTTCAAAAAATTCCGTGTTCTTAGTAAAGGTCTAAACACACATTAAAGGGAACTTGTGGATAGATTCGGTTGATTATGGCGTTTATTTTCTTCTTCAACGTTTGTGAGTGTGAGCCTATATATAGCAGAGATATTACCCGGATAAATGTAGTTGGTAAGCAGTTTCATTTATGGCAGAAGCTATAAAGTTGTTCGGGAAGTAGTTAAATTTTAAAACTGAGTTTAGTTTGAGCAGCTCTCTCTGTAAAAGTTTACAGGAACAGTTGATTCGGCATGCATGGGACGTAAAAAATTTCAGAAGGTTATCTTATTTTAGAAGATAGACTAAATATTATTGATAGTTTATTCCATATGGACACGTTATATCACCAAATCTCAAAAACTTTTAGTCTTTGCGTTACGTCGTTATAACACTAGCATTCCAAGGTATATTCTGAAATTATCTTTCAGCTTTTAATTTAGAATCGATTACATTTTTACTCTGAGTTTTAATTTATGAAACAGCGAACTTTAATTTGTATATATATATATAATAATTAAAAAATCCTGAGAACGATCACAGGTGTTCTAATAATTATGAATAATATTATATTTTCGAATACTGACTGAAACATAATGTTTGTCTTTGAGAAATTAATATTATGAAACTGTTCGCGGTTAGTTTGAGTATATTTATACACATATATATTGTTTACAACATTTTAAAATAAATTACCCAATAACATCTAGCTTTCTGTAGCTAAATGAAGATGGTAACCATACACACACTTTAAGAGACACTAAGAAAAACTATAGTAAGATTGACAAACGCAATTATACATTGAACAACTATATGATACAACTTTTATTATTATTGTTTCAAATGAATCTAATTATTAATTTTAGTACATTGGCGATTTTATTGAGTAAAACAGATTAACGCTGTGTTTTATATTGCTTACGTGTAATTATAAAAAGTTTGCTCGACATCACAAAACTGCTTAATTTTAATAAGTGTGGCAAGTTAATACTAGTTTTGAATTTATTCCGCAAGTCATGTGGCTATGATGTATCGTTTGTTAGTCATGTTCAACAAAGAGCATGTGGAAATAAGAAAGAGCGTGTTGATATTCTATAGTACCGCCTACTATTATCGAAGACGGGACGAGTTCAGATACTATTGCGGACGAGATGTCTAAAGTAAGTCTTCGTTGCCAAGCAACTGGTTATCCAACGCCCAAAATATTCTGGAGGCGGGAGGACCAGAAAGACATCAGTGTAGTGTCATACACAGGCCGCAGGTTCTCAGGTAAGACTTAAGATGTGGGCTTGTTTCACTGAAAAAAGAAAAAAATATGGATGAAACGGGAGAATAACACTTTAATGTGTATGTGAATGTTTCTTTTTACAGTAAACATGTTTCCATCAGTATTAATATTGAAATTAAGGTAAAAATTATTTCTAAAAATGCGTTACTTAAGAGAAACAGCAGTTAAAATATCTGGGTATTTAGTATTTTTACACAAAGCTTACGTATATATGTATTTCATATTCTGTACAAGGCTTCATAAAGTAAAACTGTAATGTATATGCATATATATGAAAAGATATATATACTCTTTGGGAAAAATGTAGTCAATCATTTTATTCTTTCACGTTAATTAAACAGTTTTATTTTTACAAATGAACTATATACCAACCTATGTTTATTTTAAACTCTATTACAAAATCAGTGTTTTTTTTTTCTTTGGTTTTAGTTTAGTTCGTAACGTTCATTACTGTCCACTTTAAACTTGCCCATCTTAGTGGTTAGCAGATTAGGTCATTTTTATCCCTTCATTGGTTAGTTGGGCTTTGAGAGGTTTCTTACCCAACAGACACGAGGTTAGGTAGCAATGTCGCTACCCAGGGTCGTCTGATCATGGCCGACTTATCTGGTAGAAGTTATTTGCTTATCTAGGTTGGTGCCAGCTTTGAGGTCAGGATAGTGAAAGATCTAAGAGGGTTGAGGCTCAAACCCTCAAATCAGTAACCGCGCTTGGCTTCTTTGTTTTGTAATTGTAAGTGATGTATGACTTGAGCTACAAATAAAGTGTGGTTTTAATTTATTTTAGTGTTTATTTCTCCAGTTTCCTACCTCGCGTCTCATAATTTGATTGCTTATCATTCCGCTAAAGGACGCGGAAGTAGGGATACTAAAGGGTACAGAAGCACCTTTTGGTTTGACGTGGTTCATATCTTATACAGAGATTTCGGTTTTGTTTTCAGCCCCTCCCCTCCTCTCCCATTACAGAAATTGTTCCAGCGTCGATGATTCCGTTAATGAAATATTCTGTTATCATTTAAGTAAACTTTGTTGTTTTTTCTCTCCTCACTTGCGCTGTTTATAACGCTAAACAAAAACCTGCTTTCGCTACTCGTGGTAGGTGTAGCACATGGTGTAGCTTTGTGTATAACAACATACAACAACCTGACTTCCTCTAACAACATAGTAACACATACAACCACCGAAACAAAATTCCTAAACGGCATATTATTATAGTTTTTACCTTCAAAACTACGGCTAAATTAATCAATCCGATTTAAGGCGTGTTTCTAGTAATGTAAACTGTCTAAGCCTGCCTATCTATTGAACCAGCAAAGCAAAATGGTGAAAATTATTAATATATTTAAAGATATAGGCACTTCAATGGTAATCCAGCAGACTTTGATTATAATTCAGTATATGACACATGTTTTGCATCAAGATTGAGTACATTGAGATATCTTTTTTTACATAAAATATGTTCAAGATTATTACTAACAGTTCATCGTTCGTGTACCACACATTAAAAGAAAACGTCTGTACATTTGTCCTTGTTTTGAATGTTTGTCTTATAATTGAAATGGGCGTGCAACAATATAGCAACAGTTTATAAGCCACATGTAGAACGGCCCGGCATGGCCAAGGGGTTAGGACGCTCGACTCGCAATCTGCGGGTCGCGGGTTCGCATCCCCATCCCACCAAACATGCTCGCCCTTTCAGCCGTGGGGGCGTTATAATGTGACGGTCAGTCCCACTATTCGTTAGTAAAAGAGTAGCCCAATAGTTGGCGGTGGGTGGTGATGACTAGCTGCCTTCCCTCTAGTCTTACGCTGCTAAATTAGGGACGGCTAGCGCAGATAGCCCTCGTGTAGCTTTGCGCGAAATTCAAAACAAACAAACAAACATGTAGAACGGATCCATTGTATTTCTATTGAAAAGCGAGAATAAATAAACAGTTGAGAAATATTACACAGATATTAAATTACAAATTCAGTTTTTATACAAGGAAAGATGAAGAATTCACCTAATTAGAGGATATTTTCGAGGACATCGTGCTGTATGTTTTCGAAAAACTGTTATTTTTTTCCAATAGTTTGGAAGTCAGTCTATATTTTACCGAAGCTGCAAATGTTGATAAGTTTAAATATATATAACGTTTTTTCTAAAAACAGTTAAGCTTATAACACCTCTTTTTCATGTTAAACTGCCCATTATTGAGACATAATACTTTATATACAATAGTTTTAATGATGAATATAGAAATTTATAGCATTTTACTTTATTTTAATAGTTTATAATACTTTAGTTATATGTTAGAATATTCGAGAGGCAGATTAAATATCTTGTAAAGTCACTTGAGAAACACTTTGTGATAGAACTCAACCAACTAATATATATATAGAGAGAGAGAGATAGAGGTGTATGTGCATATATATATATGGGATAATGTAAGTTAACCACATTTCATTTGATCAAAAAATAAGTAGTACGTATTTATGGTATTTACTGGTAATTCTAGTTTCCAAGGTAGAAGGCGAATACCTTAACATCAGTCAGATTACACGGGAAGAGATGGGTGCTTATTTGTGTATAGCCACGAACGGTATTCCGCCTTCTGTAAGCAAGAGGATCATGCTCGAAGTGAACTGTAAGTAGAAGTTACAGAGTTCATTTTGAATATAGGTTTGACAATAACGGCTTATATGTACATTAGAATATAAGTTGTCAAAAAACATTACCTTGCTCTATTCTGTTATTTTTTATGCTTGTTATTTGTTTGATGCTTTCTTTGTTAAATCTGCCATTTCATGGCAAAAATAAGTATATGCCATTTTGTGCTTGGATTAATTTAGAAGTTTTGGGTGTGGATTATATATATAATAGGTATTTACTCCGTTCACTCTTGATGATAAGGAAGTTTAAGAAAGTATTGTAGAATAAGTTACTTTAAACTTGTTTAATCCCATTCTTCTGTATGAGGCAATTCTTTAGATTAATAAATACTTGTGGTGATGAACAACTTAAAATGATGAGGTTCATATACAGTAGTTTTGTAAATAACAAACTACCGCAAGCTAGGAATCTTAAAAACAACAACTGAGACTAATTACCAGTACATGTTATTGCTATTTCTTGGAAACTCATGGCAAAATATTAATAGTATTTTGCTTATGTGACTGAATGCAATCGCAGTCTAACAAAATAAAGTTCTTAAGCGGATACTCATGGAAATATATTTCAGATATAACCTTTCTTTCTTCTTCACTGAGCGTGCAAATTTGTTTCTTACTCTTTCAATATGTTTTCTTTCAAAAAATGAACAGTGAAAAGTATTTAACAACTTCAGGTAGGTGAAATAATTTACTAATATAATATGCGTTTTGTATTATATAACTTTATCGTCGTGTTTGTTTTCTTATGATAGTTCGTCCTAAGATACGGGTTCCAAATCAGCTAGTAGGAGCAACTGTTGGCAGCCAGGTGATTTTAAAGTGCAATGTGCAGGCGTGGCCACGTCCTCTGACGTCCTGGGTTAGACATAAGGGAGTTATCATTATTAACAGCAACATGTACCATTTAATCGAGGAAAACGATTCTTATAACACTTACATGAGTTTAAAAATAAAACACGTGTCAGAAGCCGATTTTGGGTCGTACAAATGTGTTGCTAGAAATAGTTTTGGTGAGAAAGAAGGGTTTATTCGACTTTATGGTAAGTTCACATTAATCCATCTTCTTCGTGATTAGCATAGCTAACTAAATATATTATTTAAAATATCTTGTATATAAAGATTACTATGCATTGTTTCTTCAATTGGATACCCTCGATGTTTGCAATATGTACAGCCGTAATCTCATTAACAACTTTAGACGTTCGCTAGCTTAAGATATTTAGATTAGTACTAAATTCTAAATACACTAATTAGTACTAAATACACTAAAATAACAATGCAAAATAATTTCTATAACAAAACATGATAATAATAAATTAACAGTAATAAAAATAGCTATATTAAAAATTCTAACCAAAACTGTTAATTAAACTGACATTAAAGATAACATAGAGTGTACTTTATTTACGGAACACATAAACACTAGTTGTTTGTTTAACACAATGCTGTTTTTAAAAAGTAAAGTAAAATCCCAAACATAATTTCTATATCACTTAGCCAGGCTATTGGGCTCATAATTATTCATTTACTTCAGTTAATTTATTGGTCATCGAAAAATTTGTTCCTTTAAACTATACTTGAAACCATGCTGTAACATCATTACTGGATAACAGGTGATGCGGTAATGGATTATAACATTCGAGGAGAACGAATGTATTAAAATATGATCAAAAGATTATACATGACATTTGTTAATAAAAAGGTTTTAACTAAAATTCTACCGTTAAACTGATTTTACACATAAAATAATGGTATACATAAAGTATTCAACGTTTTCTCTGAAGTGCGAAAAATATATTTATTTTTTATAGCTTGACGATTACTAACGTGCACTGACTGGGTTGTTTATGTCTTTTTGGCAAATCGCTTATGATCAGATTTCTATGCATTTTTCCGTTTTCAGTAAAGTACACGTTTTTTGCCTGTGGATATCATGTAAAGAACAGTATTAAAATTTGAAACAAACATATAGTTATTAGTTATGAATCCGTAAAAAATGATTTATGACATCGTAACTTGCGAGTAATCGTAAAACTGTGTAATTTCCAGCTTTAACGTACAGGCAGAAAAACGCATTACATAAGATATGTTTTTAAATTGTAACTTATATGCGTCCTTTGTTGATACGCAGTACATCTTAAAATGCACCCTACATAAAACAAAACAAAGATCGCATTATCTTTAAAGGTGAATGAAGTGTTTAACAATCAAAGTGTGCAGATGTATAAAAACCTCAGAGATGTATTTTAGTGAAACTTGTCTGAACTTGTCTGCATATATTACTCAGTAATTTGTCAGTATACAGTTAGCGAACATTGATGGAAATGATATTTTGGATCTTATATTGTTTGTCGAAATATCTGTAATGGAAATTTTTCAGAGGAAATTTTATCGACGCCAAAACCATACATGCTAAGATCTACATTCATGGCGCCCATCCCGTTCCCAAAAGGTGAGTATTACGAGCGCTGTTATTCTACAGACTACTTGTAATATAAAGTTTTATAATCTTATTCTGGAAGTTTTATTTAGGGAATACATTTGTTTTTCATATTTTTAGGACAACATTTTTTTCTGTCTGGTATTATTTATATAATTCAAACCAATTTTAGCTTTACTTAGTGCTGTGATGCTTTGATCTATGCTGTTTAAATACCATACATATATATACCACAGGCACTTTCTAAGGCATGTATTTATAGAAAGTTTGGATTGTATTGTGGTGCATATTGATCAATTAATCTGTAATCAGAAATGCTTTTAGTGATTAACAATACAACCTCAGAAGTGACAGCTAACAACATATTTATTGAACGTTATGAAACATATATATTTCATCTCCAACTAATCCCTACACTAAACACAATACTATAATTACAAATAATCATCTGAATGTTAAATAAAAGCTTATCTACTGCGATAAGCAATGTTAAAACTGAAAATGGTGGGATTGTAAAAGATAATGAGTGAACTTTGATGTCACATTAAATGAATTAGTAAAAGTATCTCTACAGAATTAAAACAAACTTAAAACAAAAGTTGTTTAATGAGTAGACTTTCTTTAATGAAAAGTTCTAAGTCTTTGAGGCCGGTAGCTACAACTTTAAAGTCAGTTGAGGAGATTTTTGTCCAATAGTTTGAGAGTGTGTGTGGGGATAAAGGGTGACCGTTTTATACGAAATTCCCATGTGTGAATAGATTGGTATAGTTCAATGGCATTTGGTTTTCCCAATGTAGGTAGTAGCTTTGTAAATACCACATGTATATGGGTAAATGATCTATGGGTGAAGTGGGACTGGAATGCAGTCTTTTATATGGAAAAATGATTTATTTGATACGTTGATTTAAAGACAGTTTAGGTACAGTTATCATTTTAATATGGCTAAGGGGATTAAGTTTTCCATTGAAAAAGTCAGAAATGATGGTTTCAAGAATAGACTTGTGATACCCATTTTTCTGAAAAGAAATTTGTAAACATTTTAGTTGATTGTGTAAAGAGAGATAAAAGGAACAAACGTTAAGCTATAGTAAGTAAACAAGTGATCAGGTTACGTTTGTAGTTAGAGGGAGAGAAACTGTATTTACCTACTGTCCAGTAAATGGGAAACCATGATTGCTTATATTATCAAAGAATGGCGTTAACTAAAGTCAGGCTGAGGTGATCCCATAGCAAAACATTTATTGGGTCAAAACGGCAATAAATGTACTAAACTGTTTCGTAAGTACTACAGAAAACCATTGCCTTCTTGTAAAGACATATGGCATTCTTTAAAAAGTCATAGAAATAATATTCCCACAACATTCCACCCTTTGTGACAACGAACACATGTTATGCCAACTACACCCACCTAATCGCTCTACCATAACGCTACTTGCCATATTCGATGACGAGGAACCCATTTTGAGACTAATAATGCTTGGAGACGGTTTCAATGGGTAATGAAGAAAAACTTATATAAAAGTTTTTCTTCATTACCCACTCAAGCGTCTCCAAGCATTACTTGCCATATATTTTTCCCTGACAACCTGCAGATGACGAAAATGTCTGCTAAGATTGGAGATAGTGGTGATTCCATGGCTAGACCGTCTGTTTTTGTTCGTAGAATTCCTCGTTGTATTAGGATAAAGTTGATTGTAGGCAAATTATCGTTAGTAACTTCCAAAACAACCAGTGGCTATCATTGGTTGACTCTACATCAAGTCTCTTCACCAATCATAACACACCATCCACAATTCTCCAGAATACCATAAAGACCGACAACCCCATAGATACCCTGACTTGAAGACGAAAAGCGGAAGACTTTCGAAACGTCGCCCTCTATTCTTGTGTTTCTACAACAGGCAGTTGTCGTCTATTCAACTAAATTTCATCAAGACATATGGCTTCCTTACTTAGGTAAACAGAGTTTAATTCTTAAAAATCAGCATACTACCCTGTTACATAACTAGTCTACACAAATCCAACTGGGAATTGCCTTTAAATCACCATATCAGATAAAACATACTACATACCGATCCAACTTCTCTCATGGATCATTTACAGATATACGTGTGGTAGGTACAAAGCTATCTACATTGTCAAAACCACACGCCATTTAACTGTACATCTCCATGAACTCATGGGAATTTCCTATAAAACTGGTTATGTTTTATGATCCGTTTCCATACTAGACCCAAAATATCCTCAACTAGCTTTAAAGTTTTAGCTACTGGCCGCATATAGTTGGACCGTTTTATTAAATAGAGTTTACTTATTAAACAGAATCTCCCTGACTGGAATACTAACTCCTTTCTGCTGAGTTAAACCTATTCTAACTAAATTTTTCACACCAGATATACAGATAGTTTTACTAATTCATTTGGTGTGGAATTGTATTATATCCAATTTCACTTACTGATTTTTACAATCCCCCTTCATTTTGAATTTTAACATTTAACATTTCTGAGTTTCTATTGTTATCATAAGCTTATGTTTTCCGCTAGCGAGATGCTTTTTAAGGATGAATATTTTTAGCTATACTGAAAATTGGATGAGAAGTTTCAACAATTTACTAGATAAAGTTGAGTAATTAACATATTTAGATAGATTATGTCTTTAATAATTAATATGTGATGTATGCCTATAAGAGTAAAGTACAAAGTTATTATAAAGAATGAGTTATAATATTTAATAGACAAAATAATGAGACGACGGGAAAGGTGATTCCTGTGTCAAAATAATTTTCACCAGAGAGAGAGTATTGAACGTAGAATTTTCATACTAGGGATGATATAAAAATAGAATCAAAGATGTCATTTTTACACTTCAAAAAAGAGGAGTACTCCTACCCACATTGCATGGACTGCTGATTTTTTGGTTCGGGAGCTACGTCATATCACTGTAACGCGCCAGTTACCTTGACAGGCGTGAAAGGTACTATAGGATACTAAGTATAGCTGTTGGAAATCGGGTAGTACTGTTCAGTCGTCTATAATGTATTCTCACGAAATCCAGCTGTAGTGAACATAAATAGTGATCACGTTGAACATCGTTAGCATATTGGCTAGGTACAATTCAAGATCAACGCTCCCTGGTGATAGTTATCGTATTCATTCAAATTACCGATTCTTCATCGTTTTATTAGTACATCTAATAAACATTATAGCTCTCTGATGAGTATTTTTAAGTTATAGAGATTAGAGCACGTCAACCAACTATATACATATGTTAGAAAAATTAATGTTTAAACGAGTAAGCATCTAAAACTTAAATATAATGCCCATATCTCTATTAAATCAATCATATCTTATTCCTGAGAAATTTCTTTGTTGAAAAATCGCAAATATGTTCGTTTGAGCCCATTATTTTGTTAAGAAAAATGTATGTATGTATTTTATATACCAAGATTTAAGATTTCAGTGTATCTCACGGATATCTTCTCTGAGAAGATTAGTGGAAACATCACGATTGTTTCTCATATTGATGTTATGAAACGAAACGCATTACAATCAACTGATTAATTGTGGAAAAATAATTAAAAAGATGTTTCTTACTTCGCAGTAGTTTAAACATGTAAACAACTGGATTTATAAATCCACAAAATGACTTAATATGGTGATGATTCAAGGAATTTACCAAAACAAACAAAAACAGTGTGTTGGATAAGAATATATTAATATTTAAATTACCGACTTGTTTTTAAAACGTTTAATACCGGTGAGGTTCATGCATTGCATCATAATGAGTAATTTTATGTTTTTCTTATTACAATGTTTACTGTAAAAAAAAAGCTGACCAAGAAGATAATGAACGGAATCACTCATTGTCAAATACATAGGAGACTTCCAGCAGTGGTTAGTCAAACTAATTGGAATATGGATGATGTATTTCTTTAATTATTTTGTTTATGTTTATTTCATTTAGTGCATAAACAATTTAGAAAATATGTTTAAGTAGCCTAATTTTAGGGTTAATAAAATAATATAGATAAAATAAGAAAGCGGGTCGCAGGTATAAATGATGCAATTTAACCACATCTTCGTACTTTGTGATGTGTCATAAGTAGATGTATTAAACGATTACAGCTGCCGCAAATAGCTGCAGAATAAATAAAGCACTATGCCAATAGGCGAAGCTTCGCTACCATTTTGTTTTTTCTTCTTTGCTTGAAATCAGAACTCCACAACGATGATAACGACAGTACACTTAGCCCAAGATTACACTATGGACATCCAACCAGTAACTCTTTAATGGATGATTACAAAGACCTTCGGGCAGGTAAATACAGTTATTGCATTAGTGTGCATATATAACTAATTTTGTTTTTGAATAATTTATCTATAATCATTGCATTAATGTGCATATATAACTAATTTAGTTTTTTAAACAATTTATCCATAATCAAACAGATGTTTCACTATTAGTTTGCTATTGGCTTACCGCTCTATAGAATATCAAACCTGTGGGAGGTATGGCTTAACCTGATGGAATAAAGTATAAGGTTGCTATTATCTAGTATGAAGCCATGGTGGGATAATGTATAGAGTTGATATTATCAATTATCATTTGATTTAACAAAGTTAAGTTTAATTTGAAGTAACGTTATGTTGTATATTTCTTGAAATAATAATAGTATCGTAGTGAAGTAGCTTTCATTATTTGAAAATTAACGAATTATAATAATATTCTATCAAAAGCTGCTTGTTGCTTTGTGTAATATTATTATTTGAACTTCAGTTCTATTTGTCGTCTATTTATACCTTAAAAAATCGGTAACACTAAGAAACAGTTGTTCTGCGTCGCAGATTCCAGTATAAAACAACTTTGTTTAGCCTTATGAGTTAAACTGTTGTAAAATAATAAGAAAAAATATTATGTTTCGTATTTGTATTCGAATTTAAATAAAACAGTGACTGTAAAATGAAAGTCAACTATATTTAACAATTTTTGATGTTATTACAATGTAGCCTTTAAAATATTTGCTCTTTAGGCATTTTACAGCTTATTCATGTTAGCATATTACCAGAGTAAGGACAGAAAAAGATTAACATGTTTTTCAAAAATAAAGTTTAAGTCCATTATCACTAAACAACATCGAATTTATATGGATGTTTTCGAAACTTGTATTCAATATAAGTTCGGTATTGTTACGTAAGAGTGGATCTAAAGTTCATTATAGATTATATTATTTATCTACTATTAACATTTTTGTTTGTACATTATAAGTAACTGTATGCCTCTAAAACTATAAAAGTAAGTCTTAATCTTTCCAGGAGATTGTATTCCATATATACTTTTGTATATCAAAAACACACTATTATATAAACTTCAAATAAGTTCATGATACAGAAAAAAAACATGATTTGTCAATATATCATAAACTGTAACTATAATCGACTAAAACTAATTCTTGAGAATGTTTATTGTATTATTCGGAATATTTTGTTAGTGGATTTAGATTTAAAAATCTCATTTATTTGTTAATAAGTCTCCTGAAGGTCATCCCGAGAAGCATTATTTTGATTAGAACGGAATAGTTAAAAGATATATATTTTCCAAACATTAACTTTGTACCGTACTCTTGTATGGTATTAGGAAGAAGAAAGAGAAAAACATGTTTTGGTAAATGTTTATTGTTGAGAGTTTTCTAGTTTCATCTGTTTTCGCAATCTTCTATCGGATAGTTCTATATTGATAAGATAAAAAAAGAAAGCAAATATAGGCTACTCTGTAGGGTGCACTCGAATTTAAATTTCAATATCAGTGGAAAAGGTAAGAGTAACAATTTCATACAGATATCTATAAATGTCCACGATGCTTTTCATAATTAGATGATTTTTTTTTTCAAAAAACAGAAATTGTACTGAGATAAAGTGAATATTATTTATAAACATTTATGTCAAATTAATCAGGTAGCGATATGTTATGACACACATGTATATATTTTTTCTTATTCATTATAGAACACACTCGACTTGAGGATGCTCAGAAGAATCAAGATGGCCGAACGGAGGAAAGATCTCTACATAGATCTAATTCGAATAATACTTCTTGTACGTAAAAACTCTTATTTTTCTTTTACACTTGATGTCTTCCTCAAAATGCTTAAACCATTTAGAGGCTCAGTTGTAGAGATGTTTGACAGTTGTTTTTAACAGTACGGTTATTACCCCTCAAGACAATCCTAATACATATAATATTTAAAATATATTCTACCGCTTCACATGTTACAGCATGTTGAACATTTTTAGGAATATAGTCAGGGAAAACATCTTTTATATTTAGTGAATTAAGTATCAATCACTTTTTTGTACCTCTACAGTGAAAATATTTGCGTTATTTACATTATGTAAAATTTTATATGTGTTATATATTCGTCAATTTATAAAAGTTTCAGCCCCGAAAAACATGTCCACAGACGTCATCATCTCACGTTTGTGTTCAAACTATATGAAATGACTGCGAATACTATATTGTGTTATTAGTAGGAAAGCCTCAACCAAATAAACTTTCTCAGATATCTCAGTAGGAGAACCACAAATTATGTGATCTGAAGAAATTATTATCATCATAGAGAACCTGAGTAGAAGAATAACATATTATTTTACCTTAAAAGATTGTCATCGCCATAAAGAAGAGTTAGTAGGATAACCACAGATTATGGGATCTTGAGAGAGTGGTGTCACCATAAGGAAACCTCAGTAGCAGAACCACAAATAATGTGAACTGGAGAAATTGTTGTTACTATAAGGAAATATCAGTAGGAGAGCCTCAAAGTATGTGATCTGGAGAGATTTTTGTCTCCATAAGGAAACCTTAATAGGAGAACCCCATATTATCTAATTTGGAGTGATTGTTTTCGCCATAAGGAAGCTTCAGTAGGAGAATAACAAATTATTTGATTTGAAGAATTTGTTGTCATCAGAAGAAAACCTTAACGGGTGAACCACTACTATATATTTGATCTATATAGACATACTTTGCTTCCATAAGGGAAACTCAAGCGAGAAGTAAACTTTTCGAGAGTGATAACAACACGAAAACCCTGAGAATGATGTTCTTTACAAGGAAAAAATGTCTTAACTAGATATTTATCATGGCAAGCCGTAATTTATTTAGGTACTTATAAAACATGCAACCTCAATACATTAAAGATTTCTAATAATAACCTTACGCAAACATAAATAGATACTGTACAGCCTTGCTTACATGTCTCTTCTCTTCGTAATCTTCTGATTGTTACTACATTTCTAGACCATATTAACGTTGTTGTGTATTCAATACTATATCTTATATTCAAGATATAGTAACATTGGGGTGTTTTATGAAGTTCCAAGTGCAACTTTTGGCAGTAAGCTCTCAATAATGCTAAGTTCTATGTGGTACGTTTTAAATAATGTTTTAGTGAACAGTAAGGATCTTAGTCGGTTTTATTTTATACTTCTGTCCAGGGGTTTTTCCTACTGTGCAGTTGATCACAAGATTTGCAGTTGAAAATTCACCTATATAAGTAAGTTCAAGTGGCTAAATGTAAAAACAATATATTTAAGATTATAAAATTCCATTCCAGAATTGATAAATAAACGTATTGGATCATACACGCTAACTACTGATGTTTTTGTAGGTTTGTATTATAACACTTGTATCTTAGGACTTTAAAACTGTTGTATAAACTTGTGTAATGTATTTTATTTTAGGTGCTACGCGATTTCACCTACCAGGCTCTACTGTACAGTGGCTGTGTTTCATCGTGAATACAGTCCTGGTACAACTTTGCTGCTGAAATCTTTATTTCTAGATGTTACCAGCAGGAATATGCTGGACCTGACACTAAATGCGGCTTAGGCCATCATGAGACTGACAATAACATACTTTCAGCATCAGACCGTATTCTCAAAAGATGAACATAACAGTTTCGCTGAAGATATTTCTCGTGAGAACAGAAAAGTACTGTACAACTTCAAGTCACTGGTTACAACCTCCTAACGTGCCAATTATACACTTGTATAATCACCTATTTTAACGCTTTGAAACTTACTTCTGTAAAAAAACGCTTAGTCAAATATATTTCATAGTCATTATATGTTAACAGAAATAGCAAATAAACAACTTAAGTATGGTTAAGGATTCCTAATTTCATTACAATTGTATTTTGAAATTGTGTATAACTTAAACTTCTTCAAAGGAGTTAAATGCTTTGAAAATGTAAATTAAGAAGGAATATGAAAATATGTGTGACATGTACAAGTATATTAGGTGACTAGAACCTATTGTTTGATATATAACAACTAAAGGTCAAGGTAAATCCAAGTTTAGTTATAAGCGTATGCTCTAAAGTGAGTATTATTGTAACGCTTTCCGCATTCTAAGAGTAACGCAATTCTTTGAGAATTTTAAGGAACAGGGAGGAAACTATGGGTTTTAACTGTTAGTTTCACTCGAAATATTTGATGTATTAAACCAGTATATTATTGTGTCATTGCATTTAATTCAACTTTACCCTTTACTGTTTGATTATCGAACTGCTCCCAAATCATAAAGAACGTCTCACAGAAAATCTTACAAAGAAATCAAAATTCAAGCATAGAAAAACAAAATGAAAAAGGCTTATGATTACAGAATTAAAACACTTTTTGGAAGTTACTTTTAGAGTGTATGTATGTCAGGTTTTCTATTTACGAAAGTAAGAAGGATAAAAAAGCTGTACTGGGTAAATAAATAAAATGAGTTTAGACAAACCAAACTAGGGAGGAAAACCCGTGTTGGAAGTGTGCTGGGATCAAACAGTTTTTAATCTCAGTCTCCCCTTTTTGTATTCACCCTTCTTCTGTATTGTTGTTTGAAACGATTATGTAAATATGTAATAAACTGAACATGGTATGACAGAGAAGTCATCTGAATCCAGCTGTAGCGCTAGTTATCGTGTTACATATTATCTATCGCCTTGTAATTGAAACTTATAACATATCCATATTATTTTCAGCCACTGATAGCAAATAGAAAGCTGAAATTGTGCAAATTGTGGAAGGAAACATCTTCATTATCGTAGAAGATCATGACTGAGTGGCTGTAGAGTACATTAAGGGTTACAATAAAATATTTAGATAGCAGTGCATTGGGTATTAAAATAATGATTTTATTATCGTAACTACACGTTCATTATATTTTGAATGAAATATAATGCCCATTATATCTATTTATTTATTTGAAAACTTTTTATGAACGCCATTAACTGAGGTTTCCGTTTTACAGTGAGATAAATTATTCATCTAATGTTCATATATTCTAGAATAGTGGTGTTCAACAAAGTGCGCGGTTTTGAAAATAATAGGAAAAACAATCACTAGTAAAATGAAACACGTTTAATAGCTTACTTAACGGTTAGAATTTTATTTATTTTCATCATATGCTTATACATAGTAAGTAAGCGATGTAAGACTTATTTTAAGAAATATTGTGGTTTTGTAAAATTACTTTGAAGTGAAAATAAAGTTTTTCGTTTATTTAAACTGATTAGAAATAGGGTAAAAGTACTACTTATAAACATACATTATGATGAATTAAGTATAGCAACATTGTAACAAACATATATTCTAATAATGATATAAAACAAAACACTTGGTTGACGTTATAAATAAAGTAAATAATGTACAGATAAGCAATAACTCATCTAAATAAGATACTGGTAATCTAAAGAAGAGATTGGTTTTATTTTACATCACAAACGAAAAGTATAAAGGTTGATAAAACACTGATATTCGTATTTTCACCTGAACTGGCCATATGTAAAGTAAAAAAAAACACAATAACAACACTGGTATTTGCTATTTTAACTGCGTAGAATACAGGTAAATTAAATACATCAACAACATTGGTATTTGTTATTTCATGGAATATAGCAAAAGGAAAATAACAACATTGAAGTTTCTTGTTTCAGTTGCATAGGTAAAGTTAAAAACAAAACAACACCGGTAAATATTATTTCAGTTGCATAAGACACAGACAAAGTAAAAACAAAGTAACACTGATAATCGTTTTTTTTTAGCCAGTGGTGTAACTACAGACGATGTCCCCCAGCATAAAAAATAATTGGGCCCCCTACATTTATTTCCCTATAATTGTAGTTACGATTCTGGCTGATTGATATCATTAACTTAACAGAATAATGCAGCCGCCTTTTAGTTCAAATAAATTAAATTGTTTGTCCCTTCCTTTCTCGGTCTTTCAGGCCTCTTTTGGCTCGCCCCCCGCAAACTTACATCACTGATTCCAGCTTCAAGGGATACAGACAAAGAAAACACAAAACAATACTGTTATTTGTTGCTTCAGTTTAATTTCTACAATATATACACATGCAATAAAAACAACGATATTCATTGATTCAGCTGCAGAGAATACAGAAAAAGTAGAAAACAACAACAACAACACTGTTATTCGTAGTTTCATCTATGATGCAGTATAGAAAAAGTAAGTGAAGCACTAAGGTTTGCTACTTTTTCAGCTCTAAGAAGTATCAATAAAAGAAACAAAGCAATGGCATTCGTTGATTCGGATGCAGTAGAAAATGGACTGGTCTTCGTATTTTAAAAACCTCCTGGAATTGTCCAGTCTTATAAATATAAATAAAATAAAAAAGGGCATCACTATATGGTCTTCCTTCTCTAGAGAGTATAAAGTAAAGAAAGTCTTAATACTTGTTTTTGTTTTTTTTTTTAGCTGCAGAAAATATAGATATTGCAAAGAAAACAGTTATTATATCCATTGTTTCAGTTGGTTGTAACACGGATACAGAAACTAGACAATGAGTAACAGTAGACAACCTAGCTTCATAGAAGATAGCTCTAGAAAAGTATGCTTCTATGGTAATTTGTGAAGCTGTATGAATACAGATAAAGAAAAGAAGGCGTCGGTTTTCTTTCTTCAGTAGTATCAAAATACAAATATTAAAATGGTTTAACGTAATTTGCTTTAACTTAATAGATTTCATTTGTCCCTAGTACAAGGTTGGGTTTGTTATTTACACCTGATGTGTAAAACTATATGTCTATGTGCTTTAGTACATTAGTTATGTGTATATATATGTGTCTTTGTGCATGTGTGTTCTCTGCTTTACTTATTTATCTTAATATTAATCCACGTATTAAATATTTTAATGCTCGATATGCTGAATACCTGATATGAGTGACATAAACTTTGTTTGTAGTTGTCTAATCTAAATACTGTTAATGTACATTTTTAATGCTTGTATTTGTATATCATGCCAAGTGCGAAGTTCAGTCGATCTCTTGTAGTTAAAAACATGTAAAAAAAAACAAAACAGATAGTAATTTTAGGCAATTTCGTTTTTTAAGTGTTACTTTCTTTCAGACTTCAGCTACTTAATGTGTAATATTTGCTAACACCGTTTCGGAAAATGCTATGTTAATAATATCACTGTTGTAACCAGTATGTTCTGGGTACTTTATGACGTAAGTGACCGTAATAGTGTCTAATTATGTATAGTGTGTTTATAATCAGTGAAGTAGAGGCATTTAAGTGTCGTCCAAGCACTCTTCTACTGGAGTTCTCAGAAACGCTCATCCTATTCAGTTCAACAACATCTCCCAATTCTTATTACCAATTAACTGGTATACGTACGTTGAAGCCTAGAATGCGCTGTGAGTTTTATCTGTCTAGTACAAACGAATTATTTTTAGTCATATACTGTTGTTTATTGTAACAACTGCCTTACATTGTCAGCACTATTTCAAAATAACATTTTTAGATTTAAATTATGACTGGAACTTTTACCAGATCCGAGTTGTTTACGTAGAAGTCTCATGTAAGTATAATATACTTAAAGCTAAGGGAGAAAATAAAAATGCTGGCAATTGTTCAACTAACGTTAAAGCGCAGCATACACTAAGTTGTATGAGAAACAACAAGCGACAAAATGTTCTAAAGTTGTAAATTCTACCGATAAGATTCATGTATATGATTCATAAATATATAAAACAAATTAATCAGGCTAAAGTAAAATCTTCAAAGTGTTGTAAACACCTACTACGTTTTCTATTTTTATACTTGAAAACAGAAGATCATTTGTATAAGGAAAACATGGTGCTGAACTGAAGTTTTTTGTTATCCCTAGAGATTCTACTGTACTACGTAGAATCCTTTATCAACTAAAAAAACAACAACAAGTCTCTGAAAACTTTGCTGAGCAGAGAAAGTAATTTATTTTAACTCTTTCACTGCCAGATTTACAGATAAACATCTCTTCTAGTGTCAGGTTTATTTTCAAATACACAATAAAAAAACAAAATGACACATGTTTTAGTATTTCATTACTCATCTGGTAAATTTTGGGAAGTTTGTAAAGAAATGCCCTTTCTTCATAGTAGTTCAAATTTTATAATTCACAGGTGTTAAAGCTAACGTTTTATAATGTGTATTTTTGGCAATGCCTAAGAGCTGGACGTATATGATGGGCCATGACAGGGAAAGAGTTAATTTCTTTATGAATAACTTTCATTGGTGACAAAAACAATCCATCCCATAACGAGAAAGAACAATATTCTAACAATTCATTCTGTTTAACAGTTTTCATATGCATAAATTATTTTCTTAATGCGAGTAAAATCATGTGGAAATTCAAAGTTGTGGAGACTGTTGATGGTGCAATGTTCATCAATTGTCATAGTTTGTAGTATTAATATCGCAGTCAGTGGTATCACATTGCTAGAAACATTAACGGCAAACATTGCTTGGAATATACAATAAACACCTTAGTAGGAAACATAAGCTCTTAACTGAGAGGAACCGAATGTGGCCTGTGATTAGAGTGCCAGGACTGTGAACCTGAGAATTTCTGGTTCGAGACCAGTTACTGTAGAAACGCGTTCTGCAATTTGGGGCGTTAGGCGCGTTATAAGAGTGACGGTCAAATGTCACTATTCGATCAGACAACAGTAGTTTGTTTGTTTTTTTAATTTCGCGCAACGCTACACGAGGGCCATCTGCGCTAGCCGTCCCTAATTTAGCAGTGTAAGACTAGAGGGAAGGCAGCTAGTCATCACCACCCACCACCAACTCTTGGGCTACTCTTTTACTAACGAATAGTGGGATTGACCGTAACATTATAACGCACCCACGGCTGAAAGGGCGAGCATGTTTGGTGTTAGAGGGATTCGAACCCGCGACCCTCAGATTGCGAGTCGAGTGCCTTAACCACCTGGCCATGCCGGGCAACAACAGTAGTCTAATAACTGGCAGAATGGATGGTGTTGCTGTTGACTAGATGCCTTCTTCTAGTCTATCAGTTGAAAACTAAGAACGACTATGCGCAGATAGGTAAGAAAAAAATCCTATGTCGAGATGGCACTTAGGAACCGGTTCTGAACTTCTGCTTTATCGGCAAGCGGATGAGAATGAATTGCACGGACAGCTCCTTGTGTAACTTTGTGCGAAAATTCTTAAATTAACAAAAGTATTGAGCCCGGCATGATACGTATTTAAAATTTTAGCAATATAGTTTATACTATATTTTAAACATACAAGAATAATTTGCTTTCTTTTACGCCTCAACAAAAGGGTCTTTTTTTCAGAACTATAACTTGCCCAACTCAATCCTTTACATTTTAATGGTGTGTAGTTGATTACTAAAAGGAAAAAAACACAAAAAACAAGTAGACTATATTTATTCTATTATAATGAAATAAGTTTTAACGCTACTCTTTAGCTTGTTACAGAAACAGAGAAATATTCTACGGAAAGTTATCAACAAAAGTCTGTGACGAATGAAAGCAACTCTCCAACTTGTCACGCAACTACAAAAACAAATGAGTGGCTGGTCACCAGCTGACGTTAGGCTTTATGTGATTGTGTTAGATTGTTCATTCTCATGCCTCTGGATATACGACTATAAACTAGAATCTTCGATCTCAGTCATGCTCTGCATACCCGTCCCTTCAGCAGTGAAGGCACGCCTAGCCTGCAGTAGTTTTATCGGAAACTCGATATGAAGAAGTCTCTTATTATCTCTGTGCTTGATATCGTCGATCGCCGAAAATGATAGAATGTGGAAAGGCTACCAGTCGACTCCATCTGAGTTGAAGAGAAAATTGAAAGTTGTGTCAGGATCTTGCCATCAGTTCTGATGAATTGTACGCGTTAGTTGCTGCAACAGCAAGATAGTTAAAGTAAGCCCATTAATATATCCAAGTAGCGGCAAATTCAGAATGATTTGACTTGGCGTTCCTTATTCGAAATGAGACAGAACGGAATCAAATGATAAAAAATGTGAGGGTACTAGGCACAGAATGATTATCGAACGCTGTGTGATGCTTTCGGCTATATGAAGGCTTAATGTAATAAGCTTGTGTTATTGCAGGATCCAATATGACTGGAAGGTTACCATGAGACAAAAAGTACCTTAAATATTTATATATATATGGAAGTATTACTTTAATGATTTCTTTTGTGAAATAATAAGTTTAAAGAAACAGTAAGTTTAGAGGTTAGTTTACTTTGCTAACAAAACAGTTCAAGTTTTGTTTGCAATAATTCGGTATGTAATATGCTCTGGTGTGAATAGAGATAGATCTAATGTGTATCGTTAAAAGGAGGACCTAGAAATCGGGCAATTTTAAAAGTATTTATTAAAGTTTTTCATGGATGACCAACAAAACACAATCAAGTTCATAAACTATTTTAAATTAATGAAAAATGATTTGAAACAGCTCCCTAGCAGAAGTTTTATATCAGGTCCATTATCCTTATTCGATAATTTAAATTAACTTTTTTTACATTTAATTATTTCAAGAATGATTGAGCTCATGAAAATGTTGTCAGTAGATGGCATGAAATTCTTTAATATGTAAATTGATGATTTGATAATTGTATAAATAAGTGTTATTTTTGCAAAACATTACACTCCTGAGGATGACGCAGTAGTATACGTTGAAACATGTAGAGTGTAGGAGATTGTTTTCCAGTCTCATCGGGTTTTTACCACTTTTTATCCTGTACAGTAAGTTATTCTATTTTAGTAATTTGAAGACTGGAAACAATCTCGTTTTTATAAAATTGTGTATAAAATATTCTTTGTTTTTAAAAATTGTAAGTTTTTAATGTTGAACATTACACACGTGCCAAAAAAAAATAATGTTTCTTATACTGCTGTTGGGCCGATTGCGGCCCAGTGGATTTGACGTTCTACGTTAAAATTCAATTACTGCCAAAAACAAAATCGCGCTCAGTAAGTTAGGGTCGTGGATGTTAGAAGAGTGATGGTCAAATCCAACTATTCGGTCTGGTAAAAGTAGTCCAAGAGTTTGGACTTCTCACTAGTTTATCAATTCAAAATTAGAGTCGGTAGCGCAGATAGCTCTCTCGTGTAACTTTGCGCGAAATCCAGCTAAACAAACTAATCTACTACTTTACGCTTGAGGAGCTAGAAGATGATTATTTTTTATTCTCATTAATGGTTCTCAGTTATTAATTGTTACGTATAAGCTAAATAATATGTTGAAAATCCGAGTAGTTGTAAAAAGTAAAACAAACAGGTAGCAGAAAAAAAAAAGAGGAGGATCTAGTGGATTCCTAAAGTTCTAGATTTGCTGGAACCTCAGGAAAGAGTATATATTTATTATTTGTTTCATTTATTTTTCTATTTGCATATCTATTTATTTAATATTTAGTTATGTGGAAATACTAAAATAACCCCACAGTGAGTTTTTATCAACTGAGACTTGACAATACATCCAGTAACTAATATTAATGATCTTTTTGTGGTTTTATCTTCGCATATTTTGTTTCCCATCATACACTATCAACTCTACGTTTGGGAAAAAGAAGGCTCATGACCTTTAGATACTGTTCTCAGGTGTTGTTAGAATACATGAAGTCTCTTTAAACATGCAAATCAAATTTAAAAGTTAAATTATTTTATGATGTTGTTTTCAGGAATCAACATATTTTATTATCTATCTCTGAAATTCAAATATATTTAAGGGAAAGTATTAAAGTACAATTTAGTGAAACGATAATACTTTTTGAATGACTAACTGCCCGACTATATAATGAGATAACGGAAAACATTCCTTTTTATCACACGTGTAAAGTTTAAGTAATCTAATAGGTGAGATAGCTGTATGCATAAAAATCCAGATTTGCTTCTTACAATTTAGAATGTCGTTAATATGAACTTTCATGAATTGAGTTAAATAAGTACTTGTACAATTATATGTTAATACAACACAAGTTTAAACTATTTGCAGGACATATTTACATATAAGTGACCTACTTATTACATGGTAGGCAAGTTACAATTCAAGAAGTCTGGAGTTGAGTACTTGTTTTCTAACAGCATAGGTGGCGCTTCTCTAGTAGTTATAATATATATATATTCCTGCAAAGTCTAAATTTTACAATGCTTAACAGAGAATGACCTTAAAATAAAAGTGAAAACATTATTAACGAAAGCAGTGCCTGGTGACAGGAAAAAAATAAATACGACCAGTGTTATCTGGCAACAGAAAAAGATACATATAAAAATACGTACAGTTAACATAGTCTGGTAAAAGAATAAAAAATACGTACAACCAACAATATTGTGTAGGAGAATAAAAAATATGTCCAGTCAGTAGAGTCTGGTAACAGAAGAAAAAGATGCTAAGCTCACACTCTCTCATAATAGAAATAAAAAATACGTAGAGTAAGCACAGTTTCCCAAAAGAAAACAAAAACATACGGTTAGCACTCTCTGGTAACAGAATGAAAATACGTACAGTCAGCATAGCCTGGTTATAGATGAAAACATAGCACAGTCAAACCGTGTGTGGTAACAGAAATAAAATACGTACAGATAGCATAGTCTAGTAAGAGAAGAAAAGAAACATGTACAGCCAGATCTGTCTGGTAACAGAATAAAAACATGTAACTTTAGTACTCCCTGATAACAAACTAAAAATTCTTGCAACCATTATTTTCCAATAAAGAAAGAAGAATACAGGAATCAGCGTTATCTGTATATACGGAAAAGGAATACATACAGCTAGTACCGCCTGGTAACAAAAAAGATAATAAACATTGTAAGCACTGTCTGACAATAGAGTACAAATACGTAGAGCCAGGATTATATGGTTACAAAATCCTACCTGATAAAAGAAAAAACAAACCAAACTTAAGCATAGTCTGGTAACAGATGAGAAAACGCGTGCAGTCAGCTCTATGTGGTAAAATAAGAAAATATACGTACAGAAAGTATTCTTTGGAAGGAATAAAAATATAAAAGTAAAGACTCTCTGGTAACAGAATACAAATGAATTCTGCCAGCACTGTCTGGTAACAGTGTAAAATATATGTAATCAGCATAGAGTGGTAAAGAAGAATAAAAACGTAAAGTCAGCACTATCTGGTATGAGGATAAAAACTATATACAGTCAGTAAAGCATGGTAACAAAAGAAGTAACATGTTAAGCTCACACTTCTCATAACAAAAGGAATAAAAAATACAGCACAGTCTGATAACAGAATGAAAAATTAGTACAGTCAGTTCTGTTTCGCAAAAAAATAAAAAACATGTAAATTTAGTGCACTCTTGTAACTGAATAAAATATGTACATCAACACTTTCTAGTAAAAGAAGGAAAATACAACAATCAGCACTATCTGGAAATGGAAAAAAAATGCGTACAGCCAGTAATTTCTGGTAACATGAGAAATAATACGCACTGTTAGCACAGTCTGGTAACATAATAAAAATACGTACAGTTAGCTTCATATGGTGATAGTGGAAAATATACCTTGAGTCAGTACTATATAGAAAGATAATAAGAAATACATCCAATTAGGAAAATAAATGCACACGACCAGCAGTATGTGATAATAAAGGAAACAATATGCACAATTGGCCCTATATGGTAAGAGAATAAAAAATACGTACAACCAGGATTGTCTGGTGACATGAATAAAAATACGTACAACCAGGATTGTCTGGTGACACGAATAAAAATACGTACAACCAGGATTGTCTGGTGACATGAATAAAAATACGCACAATCAGGATTGTCTGGTGACACGAATAAAAATACGT
>NW_013665617.1:261557-264488 GCF_000517525.1 Limulus polyphemus
AAGAAAGATACATACAGTCAGTTCTGCCTGGTTAAAAAAAAAACAAAAAAAACCGCACATTCAGTACTCTTTGGTAATAGATTAAACATACATACAGCTAGCACTTTCTAGTAAGAGAAAGAAAATTACAACAATCAGTATTATCTGGAAATAGAAAGGAAATGCGTACAACCAATAATGCCTTGTAAGAAAAGAAAAGAAAAGCAATCTCAGCACTATCTGGTAACGGCATAAGAAATACTTACAGCAGCACTGTTTGATAACAGAATATAAATACGTACAACCAGCTGTATCTGGTTACAAAATAAACGTACGAACAGTCAGCACTCTCAGGTAACTGAAAAAATCAAATATATGTACAGTCAGCATGGTCTGGGAACTGAAGAAAAAAATGTGTACGCTAGCACTCTTTGGTAATAAAAAATGTTTTGTTACCAATGTTTGACAATAGACAAAAAAATCACGCGACTAGAAATGTATGGAAAAGGAAGGAAAATAAGTATAGTTATCATTGTCTAGTAACAAGTGTAAAAATACATACATTCAGTCCTAACTGTTAAGAGAAGAAAAATATGAGCAATCAGTAGTCGTTCATTATTTTACTCAAATAGCTAAATGAACTAACTTTTGTAACTAATATTATATTTTAGAAAATACTTTTAATGATAAATCTAAAACAAAAGAAAATAACAATTAGATTGTTACGGAAACTTCTGCTGGTGGTCTTATGACGATCAAACCCCCTTGTCTATATTTTTAACAATATTAAATAATGACGGAAGGAAGTGTAGAAATTCATGGGCATTCTTTTTTAAACAGTTTTTGAAATTGTTCACTTAAAATGACCTTCTTCTGTTATCTTTACTCATTCCTGGAAAAATATAGCAATTTTTTATATATCAAGTTGTTTAAAAGTTGTTATAATTTCCTGAAACAAGCAAATCCATTAAAAAAAAAGATAAGTATAATCTAAAATCCTAGAATAGAATAATAATGTTCTTTTAGTGACTCAGCGTTTAGATTCAGGACTTAAAGGTTAGGGTTAGATCTTCGTGGGAAACAGAACTGGAAGCCTATTGTGTAGCTCTGCGCTAAAAATCAATAAACCTAAAGTGATAAGATTAAGCATATTCACAACCAGAAAACTTATGGGGTTGTCTGAATTATTAAATAGTATGACTTTACAAGGCACTTTTGTACTTGTCAAATATAACTAGAAGAATAAGGGAAGTCTCAATAATAAATAACACGATTTCTTTTTTTGTGGTTCGTTTTGAATTTCGTGCAAAGCGACAAGAGGGCTATCTGCGCTAGCCGTCCATAATTTAGCAGTGAAAGACTAGAGGAAGGCAGCTTATCATCACCACCCACCACCAACTCTTGGGCTACTCTTTTACCAACGAATAGTGGGATTGACCTTAACATTATTACGCCCCCACGAGCATGTTTGGTGGGACGGGGATTCGAAACCGCGACCCTCAGATTTTGAGTCAAGCGCCCTAACCAACTGACCATGTCGGATCCCATGACTTCATAAAACACTCGTGTGCTTGTCAGATGTAACCAGAAAAATAAAGTGCTGCATCAATAACTAAATAGCATAACTACATAAAACACTTGTGTTCTTATGTGCCTATTAAATAGGTAATTCATGAATCCTATATAAAACACTTGTTTTCCTGCTAAATAGGTAATCCACGAATATCTGAATAGCTTAAGAACGTTTTTTTACTGGCTCAAAGTTACAAAACATAAATTCATTTAATTTATTACTTTTTATAGTGTATGATTTTGATAAAAAAATTACTGTATTATTCCAATTATTTGATGTTCTTCACAACATACAGAGAAGTATAAACCGCAAAAATTTCTATTATGTTTTTCATTACCAGTCGATTTACAATAGAAATTTATTTAATTCAAAGAAACATATTTAAAATGTTAAATATTAATTTATAAACTATAATTTAGAATAAGAGTTTTAGATCAGAGCCTGTTAGATTGGCAGTCTACAGATAGCTGAACGAATCGCAAAAACTTTAGGGTAGATTTAAAAATATATATAACCTACCTAATCTGAGGATGTTAAGATTCAATTGTGGTCATGTTTAATAGCAAAGTAAGTGTGATGTGATATCAGAATATGACTGATAATAATTTAAAACTCCCAAATTTGTACGTATCCAATAAGGTTTCAGTTAAAGATGTGAATAAGATGTTTGTTGTTAGCGAGCCATTTCGTTCACTAACATAGTTCTAAAGGCGCTATCTATTCGGTTATTTATAAGACAACAAGTCTTAAGGTATATTGCTCCTTAGTCGTCAGAATTTCTTGTCGTTAGCTGGTTTGTTGAATTTCGTGCAAAGCTACTCGAAGGCTATCTGCGTTAGCCGTACCTAAATTAGAAGCGATAGATTAGAAGGACGGAAACATCACCCAAGTTTTGGGCTAGACTTTTATCAATAAAAAGTTGAATTGGCCATCGCATCATAATGTCTCCATGACTATGATTTATGTTCAGAAATCAGCTTGTCATGTAGAAACACAACTCGTTGAATAAGTGGAGTTCCAACCAAAGATAACTATGAAGAGCAATCAACACAACCTATCCTTATCTCTACAAGCATAGTGAAGTAACAGGTTCTTGAAGACAGAGTAGGATAGTAGGACCTATGGTAATAAAGGTGTGAAACAGTTAGGTACGTGATGACCGTGCTTTTTCCCACGAGTGAAAGAATTAGAAATTGTTGTACAGAAGCAGAAAGCAGAAACAATATGATTAGTACTGAACATTATATTTTAAAGCACGCGTGAATATAGTTACTTCTTTATTTATAATTATTTCAAGACTACATGATAGCATCAAGAAGATGTAATATATTTTTAGGTGAATCAGTCAGTGTCCGTAGAACTTCATGAATCTTCTGTTT
>NW_013665617.1:264543-265368 GCF_000517525.1 Limulus polyphemus
CCGCGACCCTCAGATTGCGACCCTAACCACCTGGCCATGCCGGTGGCCTTGAATCTTCTGAAACTTAATCGATGGCTCCTTAGTCTTTTTAAGCAACTTATTTTCCAAAGCACATAATGAAACCGTAGAATGTGAGGATACGAATGCTGACAACGCTTCATTTCAATGATGGATTGTATATAGGAGTTTTAGTCAGTAACGTAATTCTCTTTCTCCTCATAATGAAACTTGCTGTAAAGTTCGCCGATAATATGAGGAAATAGTAAGATAAATTACCTATGAAAAATAAAAAAATAGATAAAATTTAGCTGATTATGTTCTATAGATTCCTTGAATATAAATTTCTTGTATAATAGAAACAATGCTTTTCCATTATTTTATTTCCTTAATTATTTATTTATTCCATGTAATAATTATTCCTTGAACAATGTAATCTAATTCTTCACATTAATTTGATTATGGATCACTTCGCCTGCATTTTAGAAATGTAATTAATGTTTATTTGACCTTGGTATTTCTGTTGTAAGAGCTTCTATACTCTCGTTATTATTGAAATGTTTTATAGTAAAAAATAATGACAAAAAGCGATAATTATGACTGTCAGTAACCGCTGTAAAGAGGTTACACATTGTTACATATAGAGGTCAGTTTTTATTAGGTCGTCAAGAAATTAATGCCGCTTTTTTTATAGATGAGAAACAACTTATATGTCAAAACAAAACATTTATTAAATGAAGTAGTCTCCATTCTTATCGATGATGCATTTCCATCTAACAATAAAAAAAATCACTTAGCTGTGAAGCAAAAAACATGTCGATGTCCTCT
>NW_013665617.1:265740-266623 GCF_000517525.1 Limulus polyphemus
GATGTCCTACCAAATGCAAATCGTCACTTTCTGCGGATGGGGGTCCAGGTTTTCGGGGCCGGCAGTGTTTTTTGTCTAGGACTGAGCCATTGCTTTTTGTGTTTAATATTCGCATAGAGAATCCATTTTTAATCACAAGTGACAATTCTGCCTAAAAATGGTTAACGCATATTACGCGTCAGAAGAGACGAAGCAACGTTCATACGTTGGAAACGATGATCATCGGAGAGTTTGTGAGACACCCAAGTACCTTCTTTATGGAGTTTTCCCATATTCCTTAGATGTTTACCTATTATTTCATGAGAGACATGCAATTTCAGGGCCATTTCACGAGTGTGTTGTCTTGAGTTAGACTCCAAAAGCGTCTTCAGAGCAGCAATATCAATTCCAACATGTCAGCCCCTGCCATCACAGTTTTTAAAGCTAAAGTCACCTGAACGAAATTTGTTGAACTATCGCTGACACTTACGAACGTTCAAAATACTTCCATAAACTTCTTTGATATTCTTTGTGGCTACAGAGGCGTTGTTCCCCTTCTTGTATTCAAACATCATTACATGCCGAATGTGCGTCTCGTCGTGTGCCATCACTATAAGAGATTAGAGTATACTAAACTTTACACACATATATAGGCTACACTAACGTGACGTTTAGGAGGTTCGATTAACTATTATACGTGATATGCGTTTTTTGGGGTGGTTAATGAAAGTGTTCCAAAACACGACATAAATTTCTTGACGACCTAATCCTATAATAATGTCAGGGGAAGTGTTTTAAACATTTGCCAACCATAAGTGTGATAAAATACGGGATAAAATATTTTATCTGCATTTGCACGTGATTAAGAACCTTGGCCTTCTTTATCTAAAAGCAAAACATACAT
>NW_013665617.1:267623-290445 GCF_000517525.1 Limulus polyphemus
AATACTTCGTTAAACATAAATTCGAAGTACGAATGCTCCTTTTATTTATCAAGATAAGTGCTGGTATTCTATTACAGAGTTCTAAGTTTTAGTAAACTGATATAATTACCTGAAGTCACCAATGTAGTACATTATTATTGAACTAGTCCCAAATCAGAATATCCAAAACTCTGTGTAATGGAAGTTTTTCATCATTACGATTTGCTTTAACCTTTATTTGGGAACAGGAAAAGTTAAACAAGGTAAAGTATGTCTGTTTGCAAGGTTCATGCACTTTCTTCTTAATTTTCAGCGTAACTTTTAGACTAGAAACATTTTCTGATTATAATCTAGCTATGGACGAATGCACTTTTGGCATTTATATGTAATTTAAAATTGTTTAATAATTTATTTTCATTGTTGAAAAAATAAAACATAAATACCAAGTCATAGAATTTTAAAACTTTATCTACCTTAAAATATAGAGTAATGAGCTATTTTTAAGTATCCACAAATAACAATGAACTTGGTAAACTTAATAGAAGTGAAGATTTTTTTCTGATAGTTAATAAGTATATTTGAAGCAAAGCAACATTGGCAGAGTATTGCCAAGAATCGTCAGGAAATGCTCACTGATTATAATTTATAGTAAAGATGATGTATATTATTAGATTATCTATATGATTAGAAGTGTTTGTCTAGAAGTGAAGCACTTCTAATTATTAGATAATTGTATAACGAAAAAGTAACTGAACCACATACATATGGCAAAGATTTAGTCATAAGGTAATGATTATAATTTAAACTTAAGATAACATATATCACATTGTTTGTTTGGACTTGAAGAACTTTTAAATATTAAGTAACTTTATAATGAAAAGTAACTAATTTACACATATGTTACAATTAGTCATAAGGTAATGTTCGATAACATAACAGTGCTTTTAAAGGTTAAACTAACATATACTGAGATAACTTATAAATATGGCATGTCAGATATAATTTAGTCTTAGACTTAATCTTTCTCAAATAAGAAGTGCTTTGGAACTTACAAAATATCATTCTAGTTTAAGTATTAGGCCTTGCACAGTTTCTTGTTAAACGCAAAGCTACACAATTATGTAGCTATTGAAACCTTTTTAACGTTATAATCCCACAGACTAGCCGCTGAGCCACCGGAGACGTCCTGGATAGAGAATAATTAAAAATTAAAAATACAAGAAAGTACAGATACGCAGATTATCATATTCAAAATGTACCTGAAGTGCACTGTTAAAGAAATGAAAATATGAAAATACAATCAGGTTTAACCCGAGGTGTACTGTTAGAGGCGTGAAAATCAACATAGTCAGGATTAACCTGAGGTAGTGTTAGAGATTTGAAAATGAAAATCAGCATGATTAAACTTAAGTTCACTGTTAGAGATATGAAAATCAATGTATTAAGGATTTATCTGAGGTGCAAGTTCATAATTATGATATTAAACATAGACAGGAGTAGCCTGATGTGTACTGATATGAGTACGAAAATCAGCATAGGTAGTATTAACCCGAGGAGCACTGTTAGAGATACGAATATCAATATAATCAAGACCTTCCTGTGGTGTACTGTTGTATAGATGAAAATCAAATCAGCGGTGCACTGTTAGACATGTGAAAATAAATATATTATTAATTAATCTGAGGTTAATCATTAAATGTATAAAAATCCCCAGAGAAAGGACTAGCCTGAAATGCATTGTTGTTTACCAGAGACAGTGACGTCAGAGTTCCACAAAGAGAACCAGAAAGCGCTGGTACCATGACAGGCGGAAGTTGTCCAGATAGGGTCATGTTAGGCCGCCATGACTGGCGAAAATATTCCAGAAAGCGTGTTGTTAGGCCGCCATGATGATCTTTCACCATACAGTGTCTTAACATGTCATCAATGTCTAGATATAATTATGTTACAAGTAAACCTATTTTTTTAACGAAATAAGATTATAACACTGTTACACATGTCAATTGTCACCACACATCATTTAAACGAAGCAAATATTATAGTCAATAATTTACTTTACATACTCTTACAATTAATTGACACTTTATGTATAAAACTCTTCGCTACTTTATTAGTTCTAAAGTTCTTGTTTCTATATTTAATCATACTTTTCGCTATTTCTAGAGCTGAATAGAGTTACTATCACATATAACATACTGATGTAAGTAAAAAAATCTTATCAACATTATAGTTTTCATTTAAATACGTTTTAAAACGGCGGATGGTGTTTCTATAGGCGGACGATGCTACTAAGGACTATGTTAACATAGTTCGTAGGATCATCGATTAATCAATAATATTTTACCTTATTTGCCTAGCATAGTTTTTACAATTACATTTTGACGTATGTATAAAACACTTCACTAATTCATTAGTTCTAAAGTTGTCGCTTCTATATTTAATATGCATGACATACTTTTTACTGTTTCTAGAGGGTTAGGCATGCTTTGTGTCTTACCAACACGAATGCTTTTAGTAAGGTTTTACGATATTACTACGCGGATGCTATTATTAAGGTTTCATATATATATATACATTGTGTTACTAAGTGGAATTTGTTTTTTTTCAATATGTCTCATCATGTAGTTACGCCATCGCTGTCTAGATTTAATTGTATGTCCTATGACAGTTACTTTATAGTTTGACATATGTTTTACAAAGGCGGATGACGTTTCTAAGGCTTTATGTAAAATCAGTTCACTAATTCATTAATTCCAAAGATTTCGCTTCTATATTTAATCCTCTTTTTTGCTGTTTTTAGAGCTGTATAGTGTTACTATCATATTTAACGTACTGTTTATAGTTGCCGCTTTTACATATTATCCTTATTTTTCCAATTCCTGAAGAGGTTATTAATTTGAGTCTCTAAATATTATGCATAACATAAAATCTTACTGTTTCACAAACTTGGCTTCATGGTTTAAATATGCTATTCCTCTACCATATAACTATGAGTTTGATTATTTTGGATAAAATATTACTTTTCACACACGCTACTTTATAGTTTTATCAGAAAGGCTGATTGTGTTTCTATAGACAGACGTGTTATTATTATAATGTTTTACTAATATTCTACAGATGGATTGTCTTACTAGGCATATTACATGGATTTTACAAAGGCAGACGGTGTTACTATAGCCCGTAGGACTGGATACAGATTTTATCTTGTCTCATCTTAAGTTAACAGTTTTCATTTCTATATTACAAGAGTTTTACAAATGCGGGTGATGTTTCTATAAGCGGATAGTCCCAAAGGACTAAATACAGATTTCAACTTGTCTCAGTTTATGTTTATATTTTTTATTTATATATTTACTTGTATTACATGTGTTTTACAAATGCAAATGGTTCGATGACGAGGAACCCACTTTGAGTCTAATAATGCTTGGAGACAGCTTGAATGGGTAATGGCAGATGACAAAACCTTGTCGAAACGTTGTACATTTGCTGTTATGTTAAACTTATATTAAAGTTTTTCTTCATTACCCATTCAAGCCGTCTCCAAACATTATAAATGCAAATGGTGCTACAAGGTGGATTTTTATTACTAAGATTCTATAGATACAATGTGTTACTAAGAGGCAGTTAGCTTTATAACGTGTCTCAACATGCAATTACGTCATAAATGTCTAGATTTAATTGTGTGTCCCAAAAGTTACTAGTAAAACTATTATTTTAACGTCAGTCTTACTGTTTCAATAGTTTACCTTAATGCTATAGATATCTCTATGATTTTATTGTTCTTAACGAAATGTTTTATTTTACACATGTTACTGTATAGTTTTCACTTACTTATGTTTTGCAAAAGCGGATGGTGTTAGTAGTTCTATATATGCATTGTGTTACTAAGAGGCAATTTTTTCAACATGTCATGAATGTGTACATTTTAGATATATGTCCTATGTAAAACTAATGTTTCAATGATATAACTATTATACCATATTATGCATTTGTTGAACTATTATCCCTCTATAAAACACTTCACCAATTCATTAATTTTTGCTTTTATATCTACTTTTTGCATATACCTGATGAGATTGAATTAGGATTTTTTTACTTATATCAGAATGTTATATATGATAGTAACACTATCCCGTGCTAGAAACAGCGAAAAGTACGATTATTTATAGAAGAGAAAACTTTAGAACTAATAAAGTGGCAAAGTGTTTTATACATAAAGTGACAGATAATTGTAAGAGTATGTAAAGTAAATTATTGACTATAATATTTGCTTCGTTCAAATGATGTGTGATAAAACTGACATGTGTAACAGTGTTATAATACTTGTTTCATTAAAATAATATATTTAATTGTAACATAATTAAGTCAAGACATTCATGACGTTTTTAGACACTCCATGATGAGATCATCATGGCGGCTTAGTAACGCACCCTGTGGTTCCACTTCGTGGAACTAATAACACGCCGCTTTCTGGAAACTTCCGCCTGTCATGACTGCTTAACAGCATGACCCTAGCAACACGCCACCTGGACAACTTCCACCAGTCATAGGAACAGCGCCCATCGGTTCCACTTCATCGAACACTGACGTCATCATCTCTGGTGTCTATGACATCATCGTCTGTAGTTTCTCCTCCAGAGGCAGCGAATCAGCGCGTCTGTTTATGATAACCCCATAACTACATACATGATAAAAATGAGGTATACTCTTACATGAGAAATAACATAATCAGGATTAACCTGAGGTGTAGTGTTAGAGGTATTAGTGATTAATCTGAAGCATTCTATTGCAGGTAATAAAATTAACGTTATCAAGATTAACCTGATTTACATTGTTAAAGAAATGAAAATCAATATGTTCGGAATTATTTTTAGGTACACTGTCATGGGTATGTGAATCAACATAGTCACTATTAAACCGAGGTACACATCTGAATGTATGAAAATTAACGTAGACAAGGTTAATATGAGAGACAGTGTTAGATGTTTGGAAATCAATCAACATACTCGGAATTAATCTGAGATTAATCGTTAAACGTATGAAAATCAATATATTTTTTGATTACCTAAATTACAATGTTAGAGATTTGCTAATCATCATATTCAGTATTAATTACAGGTGCACTGTAAAAAAGCCCTAAAACATGTTTGATTTATTTAAAGAATAAGTGAAACTGTAGTTGTAGAAAAAAAATGTATAATGTTATATAATATCTTCTTCATGTTGATAATTTATAGAAGTAGCCTTGTTAATCAATCCGTTTCACAGATGAACAATTTTATTATTTTAAAGTGAAATTAAGTGTCATAAGAACTTACTAATATTTTGTGTTAGGACAATTTTTGTAACACAACAATTATTCACGTAATGCAACTCGGGTGTGATGATTTGAGAAATGTGTAAAGCAAGTCAAAAACTACTTAGTAATGTAACATTTGCAATGCTTTTATTGAACAGCACCCTACGAATAAAGCTAGCCTATGTTTGTATATAAAAAGAGATTATGAAATCTAAATTCCACCCATGGATTAAATTGAGTTCATTATTATGGGTTATAAGTATTACCAAATTTAAATACGAATATAATTTTTTGAGTTTTTGAGCGTTATCTTTAGTTCTATCGAAACATAATACAGTCATATCATTTAAAGAGGCTCTAAGCCTAAACTTAACAATATAATTGATGTATAAATTATATCCAAGGGCTAACTAAACTGAATCAACCATTTTAAACTTTACTAAGAAACTTTTGGTGTTACAGCATTTCAAAGAACGTAACAAAACGTGTAAAAAGGTGCTTCCTGATCAAAGAACTAAAGAATATATAAGACTTTGCCTCCAAATCGTAGAATCACATTATTATAAGGAAGAGATTGGAAAATCAATGCGATTGCGTGACTCTGAGCTGTTGCTTGAGGTAGATTGTGGGAATAAGTGCTGCTACTTTTGTGTTCACCGTTCATGCATTTTCTAGCGTAAGACAATCATATTATCTGAACTACAGAACAACTAAAATCAACATTTCTTTTTTTGTTAGTTTTAGTTTCAAAAATTATGTTTTTAGAAATGAAAGAATATATATATATGTATAATCACTTTTCAGCTGTTTAACAAAGCATAAGTTTTATGTTCGTGTTTTATGTCAATTGTGTAAAAAAAAAGGTGACTTTCAATGGTATAACTTACAATATAATACAGAAACTTTTGAGAGGAATTTCATGCACCAAACCCACACTTTTACAACTGACAAAACATATCTCATTTGTTTCATTAACCACTCTACCATAGCCGGTGGTTAGGGAGCTCGACTCGTAATCTGCGGGTTAGGGTTTGAATCCCCATCACCGAAAATGCTCGCCATGGAGACATTACAGTAGGACTGTGAATCCCACTGTTCTTTGTAAAAGCGTAACCCAAGAGTTAACGGTGGGTGGTGTATCACTGCTAAATTAGGGACAGCTAGAGAAAATAGACCTCAAGTAGCTTTGCACGAAGTTGAAAACAAATAAATTCACTAACAATTGTTGACCATGCTGGTATTTGTTTTTAAGATATTTTACTAGTCATGCTTTTATTGTTTGCGATGTTTTATAGGTTTCATGAACTTTCAGTTTCTAGCATTAAAATATTAAATGTTTATATTCATTTCCTTATTATATAGTTTATTTGCATTTTGTATCTAATTTGACTTTATTTGAATATCTTATAGTCAATTAACGCTAAAGTCTTTGAGATGAATAACTTATCCCCCCAAATAAGAATAGGTCTTCCAATTTTGAGCATTTTAGATGATATCGAACGTTTCGGTGTTAAATGATCAACGCAAGTTCTTTACTTCGAAAGAAAGTTATAATTCCAATTATACGAACTAATTTTATCAGTTTTATTTTTGATTGAATTGGCCCATAAGTTTAGAGAATACAAAATATGTTGAATGAATTATTTCTTCGTTCATTCTCTTCAACTATCTGTAAAAGTCAAAGTTTAACATGTCATATCAGTCACATGAATAATAGCACAAATAATCCCTAAACCATGAACAACTTGACATCGTTCTAGTCGTGCAACTTTATTGTAATGTAAAATATATGAAGAGAAAATTCTTGGAAGAAATGACGATGTGAAGACGCGTTGTATTCAAGGAGTTAGGAATATAAATTATTCAGCAACGTCGGGTTAAGTTAGTTGTTCTACTTTTGGTAGAAAAGATTATGATGGATGTATTGAACTACAGTTTATTTGAATAATATCAAAGGAAACCGGTTTTACTACGCATCACTTAATTTTTTTTTCACATTACCACTGTTTAATTCACATTAAATAATAATAATTTGAGAACATTGTATGAAAACAGAATGACGGTTATGGAGAGTAACTATAAGTTGTCTTCGTTTTGTTGGATTTGAACATGACAGAGGCTATCTGTGCTAGCTAGCTGTCCCTACTTATGAAGCGATAGACTAGAGGGAAGGCAGCAAGTCAACATCAACTCTGGGTATCTTTCGTCAGACCGAATAGTGGGAGTTGATCGTCACTTTTATAACGCACCCATAGATTAAAAGTGCGGAGAAATGAGAACCTGAGATCCACATTCAGGCACGCTAACCACTAGGCCATACTTGACCCGTAAATGTAAATAATTATTGTGTTGAGATATTACACACTACGATCAGTAGAACAACCCTTTCATTGGATAATTATTTAGTAAACCAGAGGATAAGAGTGTGACCACACGTACTTTCCGTACTTTAAAGACTAATCTTAAAATATCTCGAATCAACGAGAATTTCATAGCGTCGACAACACTATAGTTTTGGATTATACTGCAACAGGCTTTCTTTTCATTTCAAACTGAAATCAAATATTTATTTAGTTTTTATTCTAGTATAGATAATGTCAGAAATATTTGAACGTTTTAGAATAAAATACTAAAATTTCAAAATTAGCTTAACACAGTAATTTTGACAAAACTATAAAAGAGGCGTATATAAAAATGAATTTACGGTCATGGCATATAAAAATTATATAAACAGGGAGAAGTCACATATAAAGCAATACATCCATAAAAAGTGCAGGACGGAAGCAAGTCGTAACATATTTAGTTAAGGATCTTTTAAAAATGCATTTTTAATTGTGGACCCCAAGGAGATGGTCAGATTTTATAATGTTCCTCCTACAGCTTCGGAGACAGGGCGTTGCTTGATGATTTATTTTCCCGAATCATGGTTTACGACTCGTTGCTGCTAAAACGCGTTGAGCACTTTAAAACCATGAATGTAAATCCCACTATTCTATCAATTCACATTTATGGTTGGTTTTCACAAACAACCCTTGTGTAGTTTTGTGCAAATTTGTGGAACAAACAATAAGTTCGTATTTCAGACGCAAAAATCTTGAATTTTTAATAAGAATCTTATCAAAATCAATACATGACTGCTCAAAATTTCGTACACTCATAGCATAAACTATATATCTATCTAGAGTTTAGAATTACAAAACTTTATTTTATATTTTGTTACTATTTGCTTCACCTAGTTTTACTTTCTAATTTGAATCAAAATGTATAGCATCAAAAAGATGATATCGTGATCCTAGTATTTGCCAGTTATAAACTAGACTGTTGGTAATTTCCATATTGGTTGTTGAGGCTGGTTATTTCATAAGCTTGTCCTAGTAGATTTCTGACAGGACGATCACGTGGGAAGCGTGGCAAGCTCTGTCATTGTATGATTGAGTGAGGACAAAATGTTCTTATAATTATTGATTTCAGATAGAATTAGATAACATGTTCAACAAAGCAGTATAGAGACAACTAGTGAAGTAGTCATTGTTGTCATTATCTTCTGTTCATCTAGTGGAGACAATGTGTCCTAATTTCGGAAATTGTTCTTCCTCTTCAATTTGCTCAATAAATAAAATTCGTGTACCTTCTGATCACTGTGTCTTAATTTCCTTGAAGTCAGTGTTGGTTATTTCTTCAGATTAATTCCTATGGAACTTCTTGATCATTGCAGAAATCTACTTACTTGCGAGCAATGTTAGAATATCACAAAATATCCCAAATCAATTTCTTGCAACAAGAGTATAATAAACCTTTGGGAATTTGGTTAATAACGACGTGGTACAACATTGTTTTTTTAGCTTTTCAATTTACGTTTGTAAGATAAATCACTATTATTGATCTTTAGTCTCAGGTAAAGTCATTGTATGATGATAAAGGTATGACTCTGATGACGTTGAACCGGAGTTGCTGAAACACTGTAGGTTAATACGTTTTAATGTTTTTAGTTCATACGGTATAGCATGAAGTAGCTTTTTATGTGTATAATGAAATCTAAATATATTGAAATGTTTTTATTTTTGTTTCTGAACGATATGTATATATTGTGTCACACTGTTTTTTCATAATCACTCAAATATCTATTTGACCATATTGCACAATTCCTGTCCGAGAATATCAATTAAGCTATTGATTATTTATTTTAGAAACAGTATCGGATATCATGACGTACGGATATGTTCACTTTTAGTTCTCAAGTTTAAGTTTCATATGAAAAGAATTTTCTTTAATAAAACCGCTTCTTTTTACGTTAGAAAAGAAGGTTTTAATTAGTTGCAAATTAACATAGAATGTTATCAAGTTTGGAGACTGACATTATATTGTGTGTCTTTTATTTATTAATCTGTATATCTATATATATATTAGATGCTAATGTTCGTCTGTCCCACAGTTTAATTCGATTTGGATGAAATTTCGCAAAATTTTTTAACATCATAACGGGAAGTTCCTAACAAAGTTTCATTACAACTGGGTCTCTTATCAAAAAGTTTATTTATTTCATGTGTCCACTTTTTTTTACAAAAATAAGTCAATAATAACAGCTTTATATCACACCAAAATGAAAAAAAAAGTTATTAAACAGACCCTCAGTAAAATTAAGATATAATAGGACCTTATTTTATAACAACATTTTTTCTAAATCACTTCTTTAATGGAGGAATGGTACGTCTTTACTGTTTACTTTTTTACATTTATTATTATCAACAAAAGTGACTTTAATGGAAAATTTAAAAGTGAGTCTTTCTGGTGGAGGATCACTGTGATCACAGAAGAAAAGTGACTTTTTCTGCTGAAGAATCCAATCGTACACTATGAATTGAATTGTTCTGTAACCGAAGGAATCGCAAGTCCTTCGTACAGAGTACATTGCATACAAATTTGCAGGGTTTTTCTAGTAACTCGATCTTCGTAAGTTACACAAGTGTTATTTTTTACTTCAGTATGAGTATGAAAAGATGAAAAACATCGAAAATCACGATACCAAAAATTGTCAAATGGAAAAGTGAGTTATAATGGAGAAAGTCTGAAACTTTGAGAAAGAAAATGAAACGTCAGGATGTAAGTTACAGAAAGAAAGAACAAGAAAGAGATAAGTTTACTCACCAAGTTATGAGGTAAGATCCAATGAGACGAAGCCGGGAACAAACCCTATGTACAGAAGCACTTGGAATTGTTCGCCACGATGCACTTAATAGAAGTCAGGACAATTTCGTGACAGAGAAGCACACCGTTGAGGTCGCCAAGATCCTGACCGAACAGCCGCCTGTAGAGCGGAGTTTCTGCTAGTATATCACATGCGTAAACATACATTCTTATAGAAAATACCTCATGTTCTGAAATAAGTCAAGAAATAGATATATTCTGAAGATACAAACATTAAAATACTTAGGTTTTTGTTAGGCTGTGATATAAATTGGAATAAAACGTATATATTAGTTCAAAACTCCCCAGATTTTGTTACGAGGGGAAGTAAACGTCCATAGCTACTTTTCACGAACTGATTACTATAGGCTTATGGTTGAAATTTTCAGATTATTGCTAAAAGATGGTTCAAACATTTTCTTTCAGCCGCAGCTTTTTAAATCTCTGTCGTGATTGAATTTATTTTAACAAGAAACAGAACATCAGGAATTTGCAAGTCTGAAAATATCAATTTTGAACCAAAAATATAAATATGCGAATTGTAAAATTACTTAAGTATGTTGTAACGAGCTAGAAAAGGATTATCACCGAACTCTAGAAACTAAAAAGAGTTACACAAAGACGTTTTATATAGCTCGATCTACATGTAAAAGGTTTCAGCCATTATCTGTAAAACGTACAGATAGATACAGACTATCATAGATAGCTAGGTAGACATTGAGCTGTGATCTGTTTCACAGGACAGTTCAACAAGTAGCAAGAAGAAAGAAGACTAATGTAAATAATGTAATCTGTTATTATACTAATGAAATAATCTGTATAAATAAATAATCTTGAGTTTGTCTATCCGAAACTTTTCTCGCAACTTTCTCGAACAAATGCTACAACTCTCATATCGTTAGAAAGGCATTTGTTCGAAGAGTCTGGATTACATATTGGCTTTTCCATTAAAAAATCACCTTACTTGTTTTTTGCTCAGTCAGACTTTTTAATACAATGAGTATGCTACATGATTGCACAATGGCTTCCATTTTAACTTTGGTTTTGTTTTTTTTACTTGCAAGGTATTTCATCCAAACAACAATTTAACCTGCGTGTAATTTCCTAAAACAATGAACATTACACGAAATAAAATTTCTATAGGCTTTCTAGACTTATTCAGTTCTAGGATATGCATGCACAGTTCGTTCACAACCATATGCTTATCACTTTGTGAACACGCATTCAGATGTTTCTGCATATTTAGCTAAGTTTGCCTTCATTAGAACTTCACATTGACTTTACTTTGCAATAATTTAGCTTCGGTTCGTTTCATATGCTACTATGGACACCTTTTAGCTACGTTTACTTCAGTACGGGTTTTATTTCTCGTTTTTATGAGTTTCTTTGTTTCAATTCGTAAAATCGTGTCGTGTCATAAACTGAACATTCATAGCTATTTCATACTATTGGATATAACAAGACTTTCCATTTAAGAGTTTTTATGTAGTTTATTTAGTGACTTAATATTTTATTATTATTCAGCTCTCATAACAAGATTGTTAAAAGTCATTTATTTTAAAAGTGATAGTTATGACAGTTTTGTTATGTAACTGTACTATTCGCATGTTGTGTGTGTAGATTAATTTTTGTACTAGACTTGTAATATTGTTGACGTCATCTTACTCTTGTTGTTATTAGAGGGCTAAATATTTCTAGATTTTTCTGTTGTATGTTATAAATACGTACAGACAGAGAGAGGAAGTAAATAGTTAGTAAAAGTAAAAGTTAAAAAAGTGAAGTTAGACTGCATGATTGTCAGTTTAGCCGTAACGAGCAATTTCTAAAGTGAAAGTTTCACAGTTTGCATTGTAATAACAGAGGTAGAGAAGAAGAATTCGTCTTGTCAATTGGGTTATAAGTAATTGACCCAACTTGTGTGGACGTTTGACGTAAAATAGAATTATATAAAGCTCTAGATATAATTGTAGTAACCCAGGGGGTAACTTAGGTGAATTTATCACTGATTGTATTGTAATAACAAGGAGAGAAGAAATAATTCATCTTGCCAATTGGGTTCTAAAGTAACTGAACCAGACTGTGTTGACTTTTGATAAAAAAATAAGAATTATTTAAAGCTCTAGATTCAACTGTGGTAATCAATAGTGTAACGATTTGTTTTACATATTTTGACTTGTTTTGAATATATTATTTTAAAAGAAGCGGACTATATGCTGTCCATTTATTGCCAACAAGTCACAGCCACTTACGTTAATGAATCTGGCCTTACGAAACTTGAAATTTGGTGAGCCAGTCAGTACTATACAGTGGTAAACGGCAGTAAAAGATGTCAGTGGAAGTAGGCCTATATATATATATATACATAATTGTAGTGGCGGAGAAAATAGTTAAGAGATTACAATTTCGCTATATAACCATGTCGACTGATTTTGATAAACAGATAGAGGTGAGCGACTTGGGATAAAAGATGGTGATTTACAAGAGTTTGTTAAACAACAACAAGAACTAGATCGAGAAGAGAGGAGAAAGACTAAAAGAATAAAAGGAAGCACAAATAGAAAAATGAGAGAAGAAAAAGAACAAAGGAAGAGAAATGAGAGACTAGAAATAGAGCAAGAGATAATATGAGCACAAATGGAGAAAGAAGAGGAGAGACTGGAAATAAAGAGAATAAGAGCACAAATTGAGATCGTAAAGCTCATCCAATAGAAAGACGAAAGACCTAGGAATGACAATGGAGTCAGAGCCAGTCGACCCAAACTTCCTAAATTTTATGAACAAAAAAGACGGCATAGATACTTTCCTAGATGCAGGCATGACGTCAGAAGATGCCATGGATTGAAATGTTATGAACTTACTGAAGAAGGTTTTCATTGGAAGTTCAGAGAAGTCAAATCTGACACTGGAGAAACTGTATTTTACTTTGTGGCACGTCTATGGAGAGACTTATCAAGATGAGCTGACATGGCCAAGTGTGAAAATAGTTTTGAGGGACTGGCAGATCTAATAATATGTGAACAGTTCATCATCACATGCTCAATTGACCTGTCACTATTCCTAAATGAGAGACCATCAAAAGGCATGAACGAGATGATTAAGTTGGCAGAACACTATATGGAAGCCCATGGAGGAAGTATAGTCCAAGAATAACCAGTTAAAGTTGAAACCAGGGGTGGCTGACCAGAAACAGAATACACCCAAAGGTGGGAATAACTCAGCAGACAAATGAGAGAAGAAATGTTATAAAATAGGGCACTTTGCAAAGGAGTGCAAGTCCATCACTAACAAGCAATACCAGATATATCAACATAAAGCAGCTGGAGCTACCTACAAAGATGTAGCTGGTAACAAACAAGCAAAGAGTGACTGCCACCATAGATGTTGCTGCCAGAAGAAACAGACAACTCATCAGATTCACCACAAGAAGGAAGTGCTATCTCGTTGATTAAACTGTGCATGACTGATGGTCAGCTCAAGTTAGTGAACTGGTCAACAGTGCCAGTGGTGATTGAAGCATTTGACAAACATATCAGGTGACACTAAATCACAAAATGCCAGTAGGTGAAGACTATGTTGGGGACAAGAAAGTGAAGGTCCTACGAGACACTGAGTGCAGCAGTGAGAACCAGTTTAGTATCTTATAATAAGATGATGGATAAGGTATGTCAGTGTGTGTTGATTGATGGAACAGTGAGAAAATTTCCCATAACATGAATACAGTTAGACATTCCATACTACATAAGAGACCTTGAAGCCATGCGTATGAAGGCACTAATCTACGACTTGGTGATCAGAAACATACTAGGTAGTAGAAGTTTAGGGGAACCAAAGAGAAAGGAGACTGATGAGACATCTGCAATCACCATAAGAGCTCAAGAAAAGAAAAGCAAGCAAACCATCAAGCCCCTTCAAGTCTAGAAAGATGACATCCCAAATGTAGTTCTACAGAAACATAAGGAAGTGCAAAAGAAAGAACCCTTACTGCAGAAACTTTGGAACAGTGCCCAAGAGAAAGTCGAGCCAAGACAAAGAGGGAAGAGACTTGAAACATAGAGGACCGGAGAAGAGTATAGTACTGAACCTATCAAAGCAGTTCTACTGGGGAAGCTTAACACATCAAAGGCAGTTAGAAGCACCTGTATGACAAATAGGCCAAGGTTTGACATTTCAAGGTCGGACAGAAATTCTTACTTCTGCTACCCACAGACAACAAGAAACTCACCCTGCAGTGGAAAGGACATTTGGAAATGCAGGAAGTTATCAATAGAATGGTGTATAAGGTGAAAGTAGACAAGAAGACCAAGATCTTTTATGCCAATCTGTTGAAGAGGTACTTCGAGAGGGAAGAAGACCTAACAGGGGCAGCTATTGAGGTACACATGAACACGATAGATGTAGCTATCATATACTCAGAACCAGAAGACAGTGACTTTTTTCATAGGAGATGAAGACCTACTAGACTAATAGATGGAGATTATACATAAAAACTTGTTAACATCAGTAAAGGACTGAATGGCAAGTAGAAGAAAGAGGTATTAGATATACTGTGCCAGTATACAGATAGATTAGGCAAAACAGACCTTAAGCAACAGAAGATCAAGACGAAGACAAGGGATACTGTCAAGGTGAAGCCCTACCAGATGCCCTAAGCAAAGAGAGACAAACGTGGGAAGTGCAATTGTTGGTGTAGACCATATGAGTAAACTTTCTGTATGAACTGAGAACGGTCTTTTTATCTAGTATAAAAATATTGTAAATATTTTTTCTTCAAGAGGGGCTTATTGTAGAATATACAAGACTGTTCAGTTTAAGAATTATTATTTAGTTTATTTAGTGATTTAGTATTTAATGATCATTTAGTTTTCATAGCAAGAGTGCTAAAAGTTAATTCTTTTAAAAGCGATAGTTATGACAAATTGCGTTACGTAACTCTATATGAGATGCACCTTGTGTATGTTTGATTATTGTATTATCTTTTGTAATATTATTGACGTGATCTTACTCTGAGCTTCTAAGTCTTTCTCGTTATTTTTAATGTTGTTGTTACCAGAGGGTTAGGTATTTTTAGTTTTTTGTCGTGTGTTATAATTACGTGCAGATACAGAGAGGACGTGAGTAAGTTATGTGACTGATTTTATATCATATATGTATTTTAATATCGATGTTTGTTTAAGTTGAAAATATATTTAGAAATGTACATAATTTATACTGTTATATCTGTATTGCAAAATTCCTGCCTATTCATTAACACTGTAGAAAATTCTCGTGTGTAAGAATCAACAATATATGTGTGTATGTAAAGACTAGTGTATTGTTTATATTGTTGCTTAAGCTTAAATTTCGAAGAACTCTCCTCACGGTTATAAATATAACCAATGTGATGCGCCTATCGACAGTATATATTATTGGTTTGCTACAGTTGGTGTGCTATAAACTTGGGAAGCTATAATTGTGATTGTTATAGCGCTTATTAAACGGGAACTTCAGATATTTGACCAGGAACGCTTATAGACTTCGAATATTAAAAATTATTTAACCTCAGTGGATTCACATAAGACATTAGTATTTTTACGAAAACGTCATATAACGTCAGCGGTGGATAACTCGGTGTGTGGCTGGTGAAGAACGGCGAAAACAGGGCTACCTAGCTCCCTGTTAAGTGAATTGTACCTACATTAACTCAAAATTTTACTCACTCATCATGAACTCTCGATAAGATATCAAAGAAATTCCAGACTAGATAGAGGACTAAATTTTGTTTGTAAGTTTGTAAAACTTTTGTGCATAGATCATTAATTGTAATAACTGTTATTGTAAATTGTGTTATTGTTTGTATATTAAAATATATTGGTATTAAAAAAACAGTGTGTATTAATCTTGTTGGCAAGTATCATAAATTGGATACATATCGACATTTATTTAATTTCTAAATCTAAATTGTCATTTAATTACATTTCAGGCTATTCGAAATTATAATACATTTCGAAATAAATTAGAGGCTCGTCCGGGATAACTTGTAATAAGTAACAATTAATGAAAGTAAAAGTGATGTTAGACTGCGTGATTTTCAATTTAGCTCTAATGAGGGATTTATAAAATGAAAGTTTCACACCTTGTGTTGTAACAACAGAGATAAGAAAAGAAGAATTCATCTTGTCAGTTGGGCTTTAAAGCAATTGAACCAGCCTGTATGGACTTTTGACATAAAAGAGAATTACTTGAAGCTCTGGATACAATTGCGGTAACCCATGGAGTAATGTAAATGAATTCACTGATTATATTGTGATAACAGAGAAGAGAAGAAATAATTATTTTGTCAGTTGGATTCTAAAGTAACTAAACCAGACTGTGTGGACTTTTTGCAAAAAATATAACTATTTAAAGCTTTAGCTTCAACTGTGGCAAACAATATTGTAACGATATTTTTGTACATACATTTGACTTGTTTTGAATATATTGTTTAAAAACAAGTAGGTTGTGTGCTGTTTGTTTATTGTTGAAATTTATCGCCAACAAGTCACAGACACCTACAAAACCTACATACTCTGTACACTATTATAAACACCATTATTATACTTTATTGTTTACTTTATACGTAGTTTTTTAAATAAAGTTATTTCTATGTGAGTTTGTTTGTCTAATCGCGTAAATTCTTTCCAAATAGATCAAGATTTATCGGTCTAACACATAATGCCTGCAAGAAAGCGTAGCTTAAATGTCTTGCGTGAAAGTGATAGAATAAGGAAAATTCAAATGAAAGGCATGAAAACTACCGCAAATGTTTTGCGGGTCGCGGCTAGGAGAAACATATTATATAAGCTTTGAAAGTTTTTATATTAAATCCGTTTTAGATGTCATTAAATCATTTAAAAATCTTATAAAGATGTAGTTCATTTTAATATAACTGATAGCTATGACTCATTTTTGTTATAAAGTTATTGAAAATTACGTAGTGGCAATAGATAAATCAAGACACAAGAATATATATATCTATTTATTTATTTATTAGTATATGTAATTATATTTAAATTGATATGCTAATGAATACTCTAATTTAAGGGCAGGACATAGCTTATGTCTAAGCTTTCTAACACAGTGATATGGGTGCTTCCAACTTCTTATATGAGATTTATTTTACACAAAATTAACACTACGTGTTGGGTAAATGACAATAAGCTAACATGGTAGGTATATCCTTTGTAGCAATCTAAATACTTTGTGAGCTAGAACAAGGCGTTTCTATTATTCTCCACCAAATTTGATTTAATTTCACAGTCTTATTTTATATAAAATTAATGTTATCGAATTTTAGTGTGAAGCTACACAATGAGTTCCATTGTCCACCACGTACTTTATTGTTGTAAGTCCGAGAATTTGCCTCTGGCCCACCGGAGGGGGGGGGGGATAGAAATAATTTCTATACCAGTATCTATTACTATTCCACACTGTTAAAAAATATCTTATCTGGTTTCAAGATTTCAAACAGTGTCAAATGCTAATTCGATAAACGTACATTAACTTAGAAATTGTTTAACAAATTTTTAGATTAACTCCGCTAGATGACAGCACGTAGAATTTATTCAAAATAGCGGCTTCCTAGGAGAAAAATGGATGCAGTTTGACTGTGGAACATAGGCATAGCAAGATTTACGGGCTCTATGAAAATAATCGCTGCCTGTAATATCATTACAAGATGGTAGTGAAAATGAGCACGTTAAAATAATATTTCCCAATTGTGGTCTTTGTATATAGTATAATTATTATGGAAATCTCTGAGAAACGCCTGACTTCATAAATACGTAGTTGACAATATTAATGCCTTCTGAACACAAGTGAGCATAAAATGTAAGCTAAAGTTAATCAAAATTAAATGGATAAATTTCGAGGAGATAATTTAGTAGTACTTGTTGAAATTATATACCTAAAATGAACATTAAGTTTATTATTACATTATAATTTTTTTTTCTCACAAAACGATTTATGTTAAAACAAGCAGGTTAATGATATGTTTTAAAGGTGATGTTGGGTACACATGGTTCAAAGTTTGATTGAAAACAAATAGAGCATCTAATTTATGAAAGAGATGTATTCTTTATTAGTTGTGTATTTTTCTTCCAATACGACATAATTCTTTGAACGTTTCTAGCTCTCGTGCTAATTTGGTTCTTGAAGTTTCCTTCTGTGTGCGCTGTTCAACAGTTCGTCTATTTCGTGTAGATATGTTTTATGACAGACACTTATTATTCAATAAGTATCTTTTACTCTGAGTTGATAGTCGTATTTACAGAATTGTAATGCTTTCAGATTTCACTAGTTCTTAATAGCGTTTAATAAGCTTTCAAAGACTTTGGCTTATAATTAATCAAAATCAATTAAATGCATCTCTTTCGATATTTTGGAGTATTTATTAAAAGTAACTTACAATATTTTCTTCCTCTAAAGGCTAGTGTACACTAGTCATAAATATCAATGTGTCCTTACTGACGTAATGATAGTAAAATATTCTTTCTTTGTTATGTTTATCACATTAAACGCTATCTTGTACATTATTTGCAATAATATGTAATAAGTCAAGCTGGCACCAAACACTTTTCTATATATAAAAGTCAAAATCTCTCCGTTTGTCCGCCACTTTCACTGTGCAGGTAACACTTCCCTCACGTGAAGGTGCGCAAATCAACGATTTCTCGTTAACATACGCGCGTATCGTCTGCAAGCAGAATCGGTAATTTTGTCGTTATTACGTTACACGAATAAATTATACGTAGGCTTGAGATTTTTCAGGGAGTTTGAATTAACATTTAATTTAGAATATAGCATTATAGGCCAATTTAGTTATACATCATTAATTATACGTCTGCTAATACATCATACATTTAACCTCACACCCAAAAAATGTATGCAGAATTAGAATATTGTGTGTGAAAAAGCAAGCAGTAGGCCTAGCCTATAAAATAAAATATATGCCGTCTGCCATAAAATAGACTACGTGAAAAGATTAAGGCTTAAATTAAAATACTTATTGTGTACAGTGAGATTAAATCAAGTCATCATAATTGGTAGAATGTTTGCATGAGGTGGAAAATGGGTTGAACCTGGTAAATGTATTTTTTTTATTTATTTTATTACCATTAGAATAGATAGGCCTATTCAGTTATAGATGATTAATTATACATCTACTAATACACCGTAAATTTAACCTCACACACAAAAGAAATGTATGCTGAATTAAGATGTTGTGTGAAAAAGCAAACAGTAGGCTTAGCCTATAAAGAAATGCTGTCTATTATAAATAGACTATGTGAAAAGAGTAAGGCTTACATTATAATACTTATTGTGTAAAATGTGATTAAATTCAAGTCAGTGAGTGTATTTTATTCTACTTTTTTTTTTCCTCTGGGTGGTTCGAGACCTGGAAGTGGAAATTGTTTTTTCTGTTGGTATATTATAAAGTACAGTATTGTATTTTGTTTATAGTATATTTTCTACATCAATTTCATAATGTGAATACGATATCAAATTAATAAAAATATACTAAATTTACATTAAAGCAAATTCAACATAATATTACATTCATATTTACGTTTGAAATTTTAATATTTGAGGAAGGATGACGGGGGGAATAGAGCTCGGGTTATCCTGATAGCCAGAACGGGTACTTATTATTGTATAGGACAATCTAAATATTCTCCATAAGAGCCTATTTATCCTTGCTAGTGAAGAAAAACAAAAACCATCGTTCTTAAGGAAGCTGTGATTTAAGACAGGTTCGTAGTTTATTTTCAAAAATCAAACGTAAAGTTGTTTTTTTTTTCTTCATAAATTCACAAAACATTTTTTACCTACCGAAATATGGAACACAGAAAAAAGAGAGAGAGTAGTTTGTTTTTCGAAAACCCGAACAATGCCGGATAACGATGCTTGTCTATTATAATAATACTCATTTTTTGTCTGTCCTGAAAATGCTAGCACACTTTATTTCAACGAACGTAAACAAAAGGCGGATATAAATATACTTTAGTAGACATTTTGTACAACAAATGAACAACATATTAAAAGCTTAACAAAGTTTTTAAAAACGTCTGACGTAGGTCGCAGAATAATATTATAAGTTTATTTAATGATAGTTTTAAGTAAGGTAAAGTTTAGTCCTAACTAAACTAATTAACTAAAGTAAAAAAATAATAATTTATTTCTTTGTCGAATATAGGCCGTACTTAATGAAGGCTTAACTAATATTAGGCGTGAGACAAGTGGACTTATTCTAGAAATCCTGTATTTTAAAAAGTAATGTTGCAATAAAGCTACTAATTTGATTGCTAGTATTTAATATATTCAGGGAGAAAGTCATAATATTATACATTTTCTGAACCATTACAATATAGTTGTCAGATTTATTCATATTTTCTGACATTTCGGGAATTTTAACACTGATTTTATAAAACCATCACATCTCTGATGGTAGACATTTTTACATGTTTTTACAGCAGGTATGTTATGTATTTATGTGTGAAGTATAGCGGTATAGAAATCTCTTCTGTTCTTATTTTGTACCAAGAGCAACTTTCTTAAAAATGTAATGCAAAGCTGTAATTTAGCCTAACATTTATATTCAATAAGTTTCAATATTCATGAATTTATGTCTTTTTCTTCTAACAAATGACCGTACCCGCTAAATGTGAAAAATCTGGAAAAAAGAAAACCTACTAGAGTAATTATCTTAATAGAAATCTACTAGCATTATGCTGTCTACTTCTGTGCTATATATATTCATTCTGGAAGGAAACACGCAAAGCACAAGTTGAGTGACAATTATTACTGTTTTTACTTTCCCAAGACATTTCTTTTATTATCTTATTAGAAATGGGGGTTTTTGTCCAATGATAAGCCGAGTACAGCTAGACAACTATTCACAGCCGTGGAGAAGAAAACGTGGCAAAGCTCTCCGAAAAAAATTATAACACATAGATGCGTAAGCATTAGAAGACGTTTTATAGTCTTTGCAGTTGTATTATAAACTAATTCAAATGTAATCAAAACAGTTTGCTTCAAAAAGAGATCCGCAAATTCTCCCAATTTGCTATGTTTTGGGGTGTTTTATTAACTCGTAAAACTTATCTGTTAAACAGGAAATCAGTTGCCCTTATAGCCGCATATATTTCCAATCTATCTTCCTATTACCCCCCCCCCCCTCCAGGTTGCTCAGCTGTAAGCTTTAGGAATTATAAAGTTGAAATAGACGTTCGATACCCACTGTGGGTACATTGCGTAGCCTTGAATTTACGAACAGCGGCCCGATGGTCATTGTGCTGGAATGTGTATTCGAGTTACCGTGGTTCAAACCCTGTTACCGCCAAGAAAAAAATCGCGTTGTACACTTTGATATCAGAGACGAGGGTTCGTTATAAGGTTGACAGTCGAATTCCACTACATTATTAGAGTAGTTCATAAGTTAGGGGTGGTAGTGTTGACTAACTGCTTACTATCTGATCTTTCACCTTAAAATTATGGACAGATAACCCTCGAGTAGCTTTGTGCAAAATTTAACAAATCACACTTTTCTGCTTATCTCTCTAACTGTCTATTTAAATTTAAAAATTGAACAATATATGTTACTAGCTATAAAAACAACAACATTATACATGAAAATTGCCGCAGCGATTTGCATTTCTGGAAGAATCGCTGTGTATGGGTAAAATGAGGTGTTGAATTCTGGATCAAAAAATTCAAAGCACGTGTAAGATGAAATTCTTAACTTATTGTTAAGTTGAAGAAGTTTGTTCAGGAATATGCATTTTAGAACATCACATTTTGTATTATGTTGGCAATACATATGAACACTATATGATAAGAATTTACTAAGATTTCCGTTGCACTAAACATTTTATTCAGACAGTATATGCATAACTTAACCAAATTTCAATCAAAGAAAGACAACTCAAGCAGAAAGTTGTAATTAAACTAAATAGCTTAAGAGAGTTACATTAAAAGCTATTGGTTTGTCAGTAAGAGCGTGTAGTAATATATAAGCAATCTTAACAAGAAATGTATTAGGTCGTCAAGAAATTAGTGTCGCGTTTAGGAACACTTTCATTAACCACCCCCAAAAACCTTGCATCACGTATAATAGTTAAAGAAACCGCCTAAACGTCAAGTTAGTGTAGCCTATACAATGTCTAAAGTTTAATATACTCTAATCCCTTATAGTGATGGCACACGACGAGACATACATTCGGCATGTAATGCTGTTTGAATACAAGGAGGGAACATAGCCTCTGTAGCCACAAAGAATATCAAAGTAGTTTATGGAAATGTTTTGAACGTTCGTAAGTGTCAGTAATGGTTCAGCAAATTTCATTC
>NW_013665617.1:290937-298174 GCF_000517525.1 Limulus polyphemus
CAAAACAAACAAACAAACAAACAATCTATAGTCAGCAACTGAAACGCTTAAATCAAGCCCTTCATCAGAAACACCCTTCACTCGTCAATCGGAAAGGCGTTCTTTTTCTCCACGACAATGCACGTCCACAAGTGGCACGTTTGGCGCAACACAAGATTATGGAGTTGGGTTGGGAAGTTCTCCCCCACTCACCATATTCTCCAGATATGGCACCATCAGATTATTATCTTTTTCGTTCGCTACAGCACCATTTTAATGGTAAAACGTATGCCAAATGTGGAAAGTACTAAAGAGGTTATCGACATATTTTTTGCTTCAAAGCCAAGTGATTTATTTAATCAGGGCATTAACAACCTGATTGTTAGATGAAAAAGCATCATCGATAAGAATGAAGACTATTTCATTTAATAAATGTTTTGTTTTGATATATAAGTCGTTTGGGTTTTTTCATCTAAAAAAGCGACATTAATTTTTGACTACCTAATATATTATAAAGGTTGATTTCATAACAACCGTTTTTTATAACAGCCATAAGAACAATAATAGGATTAATAAAACTAATTGTACTGTACAGGTTAAATTTACAGTCAGCCATTAAAAAAACTATTCACCAGGATTCAACCATGTGGAGGTGAAGTACAGTAGTAAAGAAAGGCATAAACACACGTTGTCTATTGTTTAGTTAAATATATATATATAATATAAACATAATTTGTCACAATGTAAACATTAATCATTTATGGTTTTGTTGCAGAAACACTGTCATAAGGATTGCTTATTTCGGAACAGTAATCTTCAAAAGTTGAAGGCTTGTTGGTTTAAACATACTTTTATGAAAACGTTATCAGTGAAAGTCATATGAAATTCAGTCAGGTGTGGCTCAAGAGTTAGCGTGTCCAGGCTGAGCAACCGAGGATTCATGGCTCATAGCTCTTTCCATCAAAACACGTTCCACAAACTGGGGCGTGCTTTCGCTAGACGATTGACAACCAAATCCTTCTATTCGATCAGACAAAAGCAGCTGAAGAATTGGCGGTAAGTGTTATTGGCTAGCTGGTTTTCCTGTAGTTCATCAGTCCAAAATTAAGGATTACTAGGTACAGATAATTCTTTGTGTCAGTTTGCAATTACATTCTGAAACGAACAAACAAAGTCATGGAATTTATTAGATTTTAATTTGGTTTTAAATTTTAACTATTTACTATCGTAAGAAAGGTAACTATCAGAAATATATACGCCATAAAAATCAAGACCACGTTTATTTCAATAACAGCTGACACCAGACTGTTAAAATAACCATGTAGCATCCAAAATACTGGTTATAATAAAAAATACTTTTATGATATTTATAAAATCAGACTACCCTTTTATAAAATTAAAGTTTAACCACTTCAAATCAGCACCTTAAGAATGTTACACCTGTCTATTTTTCATCACTTTTAGACTGTATTTGTGTTCGCATGGGTTTTTTGAACTTTAGTGACCAGAAAAGTGAGATTCAGTGGTCGGTGGACTGACATTATTATTGGAATACGAAACTGATTAAACTTTTGCTTACCTGCTAACAATATCCACATTCACTGTGTTCCTTCCTTCTCTTAAAGTAAATAACACAGAGAAAAAAAGCTAGGATGAGGAACTTGAGATTATAACCAGTATTTCGTACTAAGCATGTAAGGAATAACTTGTTTTTCATCTCTCTTCTTCATAATATTTTTTGTTCAGTCAGTTCCTAGATTTTATGACTCATAAACACGTGGAGAGGACTATTAGCGCTTAAACCAGCTGCTAAGGTTACAAACAAACGTGTTTGGCTCATTTAAACCCTCTACTGGACTTGAAGTATTCTCCTATGCTGTAGTAGGCATTCCACGGACCATAGATCAAATAATTGGTTCACCAAGGCAGGTCTGTCTCAGTAGGCAGTCCTCTTTGATAGAATGAGAAAGGTAGCTATGCACAGGAACGTCTCAGCAGGAACAGCAATATTCATTTGCCTTTTGTAGGGCATGAGGATCGCAGATGCTAGTCATCAGAGCTAAAAGGAATATTTGGCAAGGTATTTGAAGCTGAAGTAATTGCATATGCAAGCCGTGCACCTGCTGCTGTTGAGTGAAATACTACACTACTAAGAAATGTTTTACACCACTGGACTCTTGTCAGAGATATTACAGAATGAGCATTCTGTTCCAGTGGCGATTGATTATTTCACCAAGTGCTCCAAGCATTGGGTTATATATTTTATAATCTAAAAAATCATAGTGACCAGCATCCAAAGTTCAACATATATTTTTGTTCATTAATTTGTGCCAAGTATTCGTAATTATGAAAATTATTATTTCACCATATCTTCTAAAAAACGATATGAAAAAGATGATGAGAACGTTTTAAATTCATGAAGTAAGTTATGGCTATGATATCCTCTTTACAAGCCAATCGTTCAGCTATGGCAGCAGTGGACATTCCTTATCAGCCACTGAAGTAACCTATTCACCTATAAAGTACAGCAGATCTGTGGTACAAGTATTCACATTAAACAAATAGATAATCTGAGGATATATGCTGCTGGAGATCTGCCAGGTTCAGGACTGGACCACGAAGAGGTAAAAAGTTTGAGATAAAGTGGGATATAAGGATGAAAATGTTGACCAAATTAGTCCTGAACTTGATGATGAAGAACCAGATATGGACCATGACTCTTTGGCCATTTTAATGAATCACAAGTCTGCAAAAAAGACACATACTTTCCGCATATTATGATTTAAACTAAGTTCCAGAAACAAGAAACACCAACACTCAAGACAATTCTATGATCCACCGTGCGAAAGAGAGTTGTGGTCATTGCTTTTGAAGTCCAGCAGAGATGTGATTTACTATCTGAACACATCAAAAACTATCTTCTCACTATGGCTGTTAATTATAAATATTATTAAAACTATTTCTTTAATTTTATATGTCTCTTTTTATTCCCCGATGGGACAGCGATAAGTTTACGGACTTGTAATGCTAAAATCCAGAGTTCGATTTCCCGCGGTGGACATAGCAGATATCCCAATGTGGCCTACTCTATAACAAACACACACTAATATATGGCTGTTTTTAATGCGTAGGAAATAATATATATGCTTGAAAACTTTTTTCTTCAACTTCTTTTTAGTTTCCATTCAACTTATATTTATTTACAATGCTAAAATTCGTGTTTCGATACCTGTGGCAAACAGAGCACAGATAGCTCACTGTGAAGCTTTGTGCTTAATAACAAACAAGCAAACTTATCTCTCTATATATAGATAGATAGATATAAATTGAGATTAAATTTGTAAATAAAACATTGGGAAGAATTGACTCTGTTACAAATCACAGGAATAATCGTGAATTATTGCTCCATCGTCGCCTCATTTTCTTATTCTATTAATATGCCCCACAGTCTAATATAGTTAATTTAACCATGTGTTTTAGTTATTCCCTTTCTTATGTGTCCAAAATTTTGCTACACACTAGTCCTGTGTTAAAGGTTAAGCTATTGGTTGAGATAAATTATATTTAAGTTTCGTTTTAGGATACAGTTATCTTGCTAATACGTTTTGTTTGCAATTAGATGGGTCTGTGTCTGCATGAGTCTTATTACATTTTTATTTATTGTAAATAAACAACATTTTCAAACCAGTAAATAAAATGGGTATAAAACAGGTATGAAAATTAACAGCATCAGAGTACAATCAGGTTTTGATAGTTTATACTGTGATTGGCTGTCATCTAACCAATCAGACAATGGTACATCAACACGATGCCTATAAAGTACAGACTTATTTCCAACAGTAGTGTGGTGAAATCTCTCATGTCTGATAGGAAATAATTGTGTATAATTCACCGCTTAGGCTGGTGAAGGATACCCCTGTTTGACAAATGCAAGAAAATTTCATGCTTCAGTAGGAGCTTTATGGAAACTCTGAATAGGGATGTTAAACTATTGTTACTGACAAAAGATGTGGTAGAGGTAGAAAGTCCAAACTCATCAAAAGTGATGCAAAGCAAGTTAAGTTCTAATGTTTACATGATACATGACCATTCACAAGAGATCTTGCCAATGATGGCTTAGCCTACACATAATTCTGATATGAATACTATTAAGGCTATGTGAAATTATATGGAAAGTGAGAAGGTCCATAAACTTGGATGAATTGTTGGGAATAATACATATAACTTGAAGACAGCAAGGGATCTGTTGGTTTACACAAACCATCACCTTCGCTAAACTAAACTTTAAAATGAAAATAAAACACTCAAACAAAGCTCTTATCATTTAATTATTTGAAATTCACTGCATCTACCACACCTGAAAGCAACACATTCTGAAGGACAACCACCCTGTTAGAAAAAGAAAGATGTTTTAGCTGAAGGTGAGTCCTATCAGGGAAAAATTTATATTTGTGTCCTCTAGTCCTATCATTCTCACCAGTAAGTACGATAAAGATGATGTATAAACATATTATTTCCTTAAACATCTTAAACGCTTGAAACAGATCCCCTCTAATTCTTCTTATTTTCAAGAGAATACAATTTCAAACATCTTACCTGTCCTCGTATGACACCTTTCCCATCCGAGGTATCATCTTAGTAGGTCTCCTCTGAACACTTTCCAACAATTTAAAGTTTTTTCTAAGGTAAGGAGCCCAAGACCAAACACAATACTCCAAACGTGGCCTATCCAGTGACCTTTACATTAATATACTGCTCTGTTTAAAACAAATATAAAATTCTGGTGAATTGTATAACTTATTTGTTTTCTTTTGTATTTCCTCTAATAATGTATTGTCATTGGCCTGGCTTAGTGGCTAACATGCTTGGATTGTGATATTGAGTGTTTATTGTTCACGTCCCTTTGCTGTAAAAATGTGCATCAAGCTTTGATGCCATGAGTGATGGTTAAGTCCCTCTGTATGGTCAGAAAGAGTTAGTAGGAGATACTGTCGACTAGCTAGCTTCCTTCCTCCTGGGATACCTCTTTGTAGATAACTCTTTGTATAGCTTTGTGTGATAATTATAAAATAAAAAAAAACAAATGAAAACGAGATATCAGTGTGTCTACTGCATGTGATTACGTCTTCTGATCTGAACATGATTATATGCTCATGTGTTTAGCAAGACTTTCTGTGTTTGACCTCTCTAATATTAAAAACAAAATTAAATTACAATTACAGGTAAAATTTCCACAATTTCTTCACAACAATGAGTGTCATCAGATTTGCATTGGCTTGTTGTAAAGTCAGTAAAGCATAATTTCCCATCTTTTTCAGAACAACATTCAGAGTGAGCTTCTGCTAGATACATTAAGCATGTAAAGGATTATATGATAATTGTAGGCTTCTGCTAGATACGTTCAGCATGTAAAATATTTTATCATAACTGTCTGTAAGTTTAGTCAATAATTCTTGTGATATTACTTACATTAATTATATACATTGCAGCCAGCTAGGGAAAGGTGACAATGTTTCTTGTTTCTGATTTATAATGTTGCATAGGCAGGAACAGTACAAATGTAGGAAAGTACCCACTGACAGTTTTGTCATTAGGTTGCTTCTATAAATTCTATAAGTTATTGAAGCTGCTTTTCCTGTAAGTTGACGGCAAGAATGGCAATGAAGAAAGAGTTGGAGCCTCCAGCACCTTCCCTCATAAATCGACCAACTCAAACGACACCAATCCAGATCCGGGTTCCATGACTAAGATTGGTGCTACTCAGTGTTGGCAAGTCTGATTCTTATAAGTAGCATTGGATTAGTTTTCCCAGTGTCACTTGCTTTTTTTAATGTCACAGGCTGTGGTTCTTTAGGCTTCTTTGAAATTGGTGCTTGCTTCTGAGCTTCTTTTGAATATAAAAGAAATCCAAGTACAAACTAGATAAAAGAATATAATGGTTGTTTATATCTGAAATCATATTAAACCAAACTAATGTCTTCACTCGTTCCTGTGTTCTCCTCTCTATATCAATAAAAAAATCTTCAGGTTGAATGATGAACTACGTCATACTGCTATGTACCTTGTGTAGTAGTAAAAGTTGAACAACTTACCTTTAGCTAATTGTTTCAGTGTTTTAAGTTATGGAAGTATCTTGAATACTCTGAAATGTACATGGAGACTTGCAATCTTCCCTTAAGTACTTTTGACTTTTTGTAAGTTTCTTGGGCATATTTTTCTGATCTCACCTACCAGAATTCAAAATATCACTGAATGTCCCACTGCTGTATGTATGGAATTGCAATGACATTGCATGGATAAGTTGTCCCACTTTCAATTATACTATATTGTCTGTAAACCCAAGATAATATAGACTTTGATAAAAATGTAAACATTTATAATTATATCTCAGACCTTTAATCGCCTCAATCCGAGAGAGAATGAGATGTGTAGAAAAATACAAATACTTTCAACAACCTTAATTCCAACAATTCTAGCGTTGCTATTCAAGATGCTTTTTAAGGAAGCTATTAAAAAATTCGGACCTTTCAATGTCTGAGCAGTTGCATCAGTACCATCAAATTCAGGTTGTCCAATGGTCAGAAGCCTAGGCAGTTGTGTTGCAGGAAGAGGACCATCAGAGAACCCCAAAAATCGTTGAGACACTAGCTATCAGCCAAGTTTCAGTAGTATGAGAGGAGTTAGTTAAAACTAGAACAAGTCTGCAGAAGAAGTTATAAATTCTCTGCAAACCTTAAGCCTAATCAGAGTGTAATTTCTGTGTTAATTACGTCTGAAATAGTTATAGAAGAAAGATATGTTCATATTATTACCAATTTGATAATGTAAATGAGCTAATATGGTAATGTATGAAAGAATTTGCGCTATCACATTTTATTATAGAAGCTTTTATAGATGAAAAATAAGTAGTAAAATATCAACACACATTGTATGTACATTGCAGTTTGTCATTTTGAAACAAATCGGAATTTCAGGTAACCTGATTAACACAAATGAACCTACAGCGATGTCATTGAGTCATTTGCATCATGTGCATCACTCTTATCAGAAAAATCTCACTCCTGATAATGTTTCTCAAGTATATGGTGGATGCCGTACGTACCATAAGACAGAGATGGCATGAGTTACTGGTGTCTTTACTTTTGACTGACACTAGCAACACCAGCCAAATATTAGGTACTGGTTGGTTGGTTATTTAGTATTTTATGGCGCAAAGCAACGAGACTATCTGCGCCAAACAACCGGTAAAAACAGCAAA